>NW_028166035.1:0-38135 GCF_964263955.1 Coregonus lavaretus
GGGACAGACATGGTTTAGATAGACAGCTAGGGACAGACCATGGTTTAGATAGACAGCTAGGGACAGACATGGTTTAGATAGACAGCTAGGGAACAGGGGACAGACATGGTTTAGATAGACAGCTAGGGACAGACATGGTTTAGATAGACAGCTAGGGACAGGGGACAGACATGGTTTAGATAGACAGCTAGGGACAGGGGACAGACATGGTTTAGATAGACAGCTAGGGACAGACTACAGACATGGTTTAGATAGACAGCTAGGACAGGGGACAGACATGGTTTAGATAGACAGCTAGGGACAGACTACAGACATGGTTTAGATAGACAGCTAGGGACAGGGGACAGACATGGTTTAGATAGACAGCTAGGGACAGAGTACAGACATGGTTTAGATAGACAGCTAGGGACAGGGGACAGACATGGTTTAGATAGACAGCTAGGGACAGGGGACAGACATGGTTTAGATAGACAGCTAGGGACAGACATGGTTTAGATAGACAGCTAGGGACAGGGGACAGACATGGTTTAGATAGACAGCTAGGGACAGACATGGTTTAGATAGACAGCTAGGGACAGGGACAGACATGGTTTAGATAGACAGCTAGGGACAGACATGGTTTAGATAGACAGCTAGGACAGGGGACAGACATGGTTTAGATAGACAGCTAGGGACAGGGGACAGACATGGTTTAGATAGACAGCTAGGGACAGGGACAGACATGGTTTAGATAGACAGCTAGGGACAGGGACAGACATGGTTTAGATAGACAGCTAGGGACAGACATGGTTTAGATAGACAGCTAGGGACAGGGACAGACATGGTTTAGATAGACAGCTAGGGACAGACATGGTTTAGATAGACAGCTAGGGACAGGGGACAGACATGGTTTAGATAGACAGCTAGGGACAGGGGACAGACATGGTTTAGATAGACAGCTAGGGACAGGGGACAGACATGGTTTAGATAGACAGCTAGGGACAGGGACAGACATGGTTTAGATAGACAGCTAGGGACAGGGACAGACATGGTTTAGATAGACAGCTAGGGACAGGGGACAGACATGGTTTAGATAGACAGCTAGGGACAGGGGACAGACATGGTTTAGATAGACAGCTAGGGACAGACATGGTTTAGATAGACAGCTAGGGACAGGGGACAGACATGGTTTAGATAGACAGCTAGGGACAGGGACAGACATGGTTTAGATAGACAGCTAGGGACAGGGGACAGACATGGTTTAGATAGACAGCTAGGGACAGGGGACAGACATGGTTTAGATAGACAGCTAGGGACAGGGACAGACATGGTTTAGATAGACAGCTAGGGACAGGGGACAGACATGGTTTAGATAGACAGCTAGGGACAGGGGACAGACATGGTTTAGATAGACAGCTAGGGACAGACATGGTTTAGATAGACAGCTAGGGACAGGGGACAGACATGGTTTAGATAGACAGCTAGGGACAGGGGACAGACATGGTTTAGATAGACAGCTAGGGACAGACATGGTTTAGATAGACAGCTAGGGACAGGGGACAGACATGGTTTAGATAGACAGCTAGGGACAGGGGACAGACATGGTTTAGATAGACAGCTAGGGACAGACATGGTTTAGATAGACAGCTAGGGACAGACATGGTTTAGATAGACAGCTAGGAGGGACAGACATGGTTTAGATAGACAGCTAGGGACAGGGGACAGACATGGTTTAGATAGACAGCTAGGGACAGGGGACAGACATGGTTTAGATAGACAGCTAGGGACAGGGACAGACATGGTTTAGATAGACAGCTAGGGACAGACATGGTTTAGATAGACAGCTAGGGACAGGGACAGACATGGTTTAGATAGACAGCTAGGGACAGGGGACAGACATGGTTTAGATAGACAGCTAGGGACAGGGACAGACATGGTTTAGATAGACAGCTAGGGACAGACAGACATGGTTTAGATAGACAGCTAGGGACAGACATGGTTTAGATAGACAGCTAGGGACAGGGGACAGACATGGTTTAGATAGACAGCTAGGGACAGGGGACAGACATGGTTTAGATAGACAGCTAGGGACAGACATGGTTTAGATAGACAGCTAGGGACAGACATGGTTTAGATAGACAGCTAGGGACAGACATGGTTTAGATAGACAGCTAGGGACAGGGGACAGACATGGTTTAGATAGACAGCTAGGGACAGGGGACAGACATGGTTTAGATAGACAGCTAGGACAGGGACAGACATGGTTTAGATAGACAGCTAGGGACAGACATGGTTTAGATAGACAGCTAGGGACAGGGGACAGACATGGTTTAGATAGACAGCTAGGGACAGGGGACAGACATGGTTTAGATAGACAGCTAGGGACAGACATGGTTTAGATAGACAGCTAGGGACAGGACAGACATGGTTTAGATAGACAGCTAGGGACAGGGGACAGACATGGTTTAGATAGACAGCTAGGGACAGGGGACAGACATGGTTTAGATAGACAGCTAGGGACAGGGGACAGACATGGTTTAGATAGACAGCTAGGGACAGGACATGGTTTAGATAGACAGCTAGGGACAGGGGACAGACATGGTTTAGATAGACAGCTAGGGACAGGGACAGACATGGTTTAGATAGACAGCTAGGGACAGGGGACAGACATGGTTTAGATAGACAGCTAGGGACAGGGACAGACATGGTTTAGATAGACAGCTAGGGACAGGGGACAGACATGGTTTAGATAGACAGCTAGGGACAGACATGGTTTAGATAGACAGCTAGGGACAGCTACAGACATGGTTTAGATAGACAGCTAGGAGGACAGACATGGTTTAGATAGACAGCTAGGGACAGGGGACAGACATGGTTTAGATAGACAGCTAGGGACAGGGACAGACATGGTTTAGATAGACAGCTAGGGACAGGGGACAGACATGGTTTAGATAGACAGCTAGGGACAGGGGACAGACATGGTTTAGATAGACAGCTAGGAGACAGACATGGTTTAGATAGACAGCTAGGGACAGGGGACAGACATGGTTTAGATAGACAGCTAGGGACAGGGGACAGACATGGTTTAGATAGACAGCTAGGGACAGGGACAGACATGGTTTAGATAGACAGCTAGGGACAGACATGGTTTAGATAGACAGCTAGGGACAGACTAAGACATGGTTTAGATAGACAGCTAGGGACAGACATGGTTTAGATAGACAGCTAGGGACAGGGGACAGACATGGTTTAGATAGACAGCTAGGGACAGGGGACAGACATGGTTTAGATAGACAGCTAGGGACAGGGGACAGACATGGTTTAGATAGACAGCTAGGGACAGACATGGTTTAGATAGACAGCTAGGGACAGACATGGTTTAGATAGACAGCTAGGGGACAGACATGGTTTAGATAGACAGCTAGGGACAGACATGGTTTAGATAGACAGCTAGGGACAGACATGGTTTAGATAGACAGCTAGGGACAGGGGACAGACATGGTTTAGATAGACAGCTAGGGACAGGGGACAGACATGGTTTAGATAGACAGCTAGGGACAGACGACAGACATGGTTTAGATAGACAGCTAGGGACAGACATGGTTTAGATAGACAGCTAGGGGACAGACATGGTTTAGATAGACAGCTAGGGGACAGACATGGTTTAGATAGACAGCTAGGGACAGGGGACAGACATGGTTTAGATAGACAGCTAGGGACAGACGACAACATGGTTTAGATAGACAGCTAGGGACAGACTACAGACATGGTTTAGATAGACAGCTAGGGACAGAGTACAGACATGGTTTAGATAGACAGCTAGGGACAGGGGACAGACATGGTTTAGATAGACAGCTAGGGACAGAGTACAGACATGGTTTAGATAGACAGCTAGGGACAGAGGACAGACATGGTTTAGATAGACAGCTAGGGACAGACATGGTTTAGATAGACAGCTAGGGACAGGGGACAGATATGGTTTAGATAGACAGCTAGGGACAGACATGGTTTAGATAGACAGCTAGGGACAGACTACAGACATGGTTTAGATAGACAGCTAGGGACAGGGGACAGACATGGTTTAGATAGACAGCTAGGGACAGACTACAGACATGGTTTAGATAGACAGCTAGGGACAGACATGGTTTAGATAGACAGCTAGGGACAGACTACAGACATGGTTTAGATAGACAGCTAGGGACAGGGGACAGACATGGTTTAGATAGACAGCTAGGGACAGACATGGTTTAGATAGACAGCTAGGGACAGACTACAGACATGGTTTAGATAGACAGCTAGGGACAGGGGACAGACATGGTTTAGATAGACAGCTAGGGACAGGGGACAGACATGGTTTAGATAGACAGCTAGGGACAGACTACAGACATGGTTTAGATAGACAGCTAGGGACAGACTACAGACATGGTTTAGATAGACAGCTAGGGACAGACTACAGACATGGTTTAGATAGACAGCTAGGGACAGACATGGTTTAGATAGACAGCTAGGGACAGGGGACAGACATGGTTTAGATAGACAGCTAGGGACAGGGGACAGACATGGTTTAGATAGACAGCTAGGGACAGACATGGTTTAGATAGACAGCTAGGGACAGACTACAGACATGGTTTAGATAGACAGCTAGGGACAGGGGACAGACATGGTTTAGATAGACAGCTAGGGACAGGGGACAGACATGGTTTAGATAGACAGCTAGGGACAGGGACAGACATGGTTTAGATAGACAGCTAGGGACAGGGGACAGACATGGTTTAGATAGACAGCTAGGGACAGGGGACAGACATGGTTTAGATAGACAGCTAGGGACAGGGACAGACATGGTTTAGATAGACAGCTAGGGACAGGGGACAGACATGGTTTAGATAGACAGCTAGGGACAGGGACAGACATGGTTTAGATAGACAGCTAGGGACAGGGGACAGACATGGTTTAGATAGACAGCTAGGGACAGAGTACAGACATGGTTTAGATAGACAGCTAGGGACAGGGGACAGACATGGTTTAGATAGACAGCTAGGGACAGAGGACAGACATGGTTTAGATAGACAGCTAGGGACAGACATGGTTTAGATAGACAGCTAGGAGGGACAGACATGGTTTAGATAGACAGCTAGGGACAGAGTACAGACATGGTTTAGATAGACAGCTAGGGACAGAGTACAGACATGGTTTAGATAGACAGCTAGGGACAGACATGGTTTAGATAGACAGCTAGGGACAGAGTACAGACATGGTTTAGATAGACAGCTAGGGACAGGGGACAGACATGGTTTAGATAGACAGCTAGGGACAGACATGGTTTAGATAGACAGCTAGGGACAGGGGACAGACATGGTTTAGATAGACAGCTAGGGACAGACTACAGACATGGTTTAGATAGACAGCTAGGGACAGGGGACAGACATGGTTTAGATAGACAGCTAGGGACAGACATGGTTTAGATAGACAGCTAGGGACAGGGGACAGACATGGTTTAGATAGACAGCTAGGGACAGACATGGTTTAGATAGACAGCTAGGGACAGACATGGTTTAGATAGACAGCTAGGGACAGGGGACAGACATGGTTTAGATAGACAGCTAGGGACAGACATGGTTTAGATAGACAGCTAGGGACAGACATGGTTTAGATAGACAGCTAGGGACAGACATGGTTTAGATAGACAGCTAGGGACAGGGGACAGACATGGTTTAGATAGACAGCTAGGGACAGACATGGTTTAGATAGACAGCTAGGGACAGGGGACAGACATGGTTTAGATAGACAGCTAGGGACAGACATGGTTTAGATAGACAGCTAGGGACAGACATGGTTTAGATAGACAGCTAGGGACAGACATGGTTTAGATAGACAGCTAGGGACAGACATGGTTTAGATAGACAGCTAGGGACAGGGGACAGACATGGTTTAGATAGACAGCTAGGGACAGACATGGTTTAGATAGACAGCTAGGGACAGGGGACAGACATGGTTTAGATAGACAGCTAGGGACAGACTACAGACATGGTTTAGATAGACAGCTAGGGACAGGGGACAGACATGGTTTAGATAGACAGCTAGGGACAGACATGGTTTAGATAGACAGCTAGGGACAGGGGACAGACATGGTTTAGATAGACAGCTAGGGACAGACTACAGACATGGTTTAGATAGACAGCTAGGGACAGACTACAGACATGGTTTAGATAGACAGCTAGGGACAGGGGACAGACATGGTTTAGATAGACAGCTAGGGACAGACATGGTTTAGATAGACAGCTAGGGACAGACATGGTTTAGATAGACAGCTAGGGACAGACATGGTTTAGATAGACAGCTAGGGACAGACATGGTTTAGATAGACAGCTAGGGACAGGGGACAGACATGGTTTAGATAGACAGCTAGGGACAGACTACAGACATGGTTTAGATAGACAGCTAGGGACAGGGGACAGACATGGTTTAGATAGACAGCTAGGGACAGACTACAGACATGGTTTAGATAGACAGCTAGGGACAGGGGACAGACATGGTTTAGATAGACAGCTAGGGACAGACTACAGACATGGTTTAGATAGACAGCTAGGGACAGAGTACAGACATGGTTTAGATAGACAGCTAGGGACAGGGGACAGACATGGTTTAGATAGACAGCTAGGGACAGACAACAGACATGGTTTAGATAGACAGCTAGGGACAGGGGACAGACATGGTTTAGATAGACAGCTAGGGACAGGGGACAGACATGGTTTAGATAGACAGCTAGGGACAGACATGGTTTAGATAGACAGCTAGGGACAGGGGACAGACATGGTTTAGATAGACAGCTAGGGACAGGGGACAGACATGGTTTAGATAGACAGCTAGGGACAGGGGACAGACATGGTTTAGATAGACAGCTAGGGACAGACTACAGACATGGTTTAGATAGACAGCTAGGGACAGGGGACAGACATGGTTTAGATAGACAGCTAGGGACAGGGGACAGACATGGTTTAGATAGACAGCTAGGGACAGGGGACAGACATGGTTTAGATAGACAGCTAGGGACAGACATGGTTTAGATAGACAGCTAGGGACAGGGGACAGACATGGTTTAGATAGACAGCTAGGGACAGGGGACAGACATGGTTTAGATAGACAGCTAGGGACAGGGGACAGACATGGTTTAGATAGACAGCTAGGGACAGACATGGTTTAGATAGACAGCTAGGGACAGACATGGTTTAGATAGACAGCTAGGGACAGGGGACAGACATGGTTTAGATAGACAGCTAGGGACAGGGGACAGACATGGTTTAGATAGACAGCTAGGGACAGGGGACAGACATGGTTTAGATAGACAGCTAGGGACAGACTACAGACATGGTTTAGATAGACAGCTAGGTACAGGGGACAGACATGGTTTAGATAGACAGCTAGGGACAGGGGACAGACATGGTTTAGATAGACAGCTAGGGACAGACATGGTTTAGATAGACAGCTAGGGACAGACATGGTTTAGATAGACAGCTAGGGACAGACATGGTTTAGATAGACAGCTAGGGACAGGGGACAGACATGGTTTAGATAGACAGCTAGGGACAGGGGACAGACATGGTTTAGATAGACAGCTAGGGACAGGGGACAGACATGGTTTAGATAGACAGCTAGGGACAGACTACAGACATGGTTTAGATAGACAGCTAGGTACAGGGGACAGACATGGTTTAGATAGACAGCTAGGGACAGGGGACAGACATGGTTTAGATAGACAGCTAGGGACAGACATGGTTTAGATAGACAGCTAGGGACAGACATGGTTTAGATAGACAGCTAGGGACAGGGGACAGACATGGTTTAGATAGACAGCTAGGGACAGGGGACAGACATGGTTTAGATAGACAGCTAGGGACAGGGGACAGACATGGTTTAGATAGACAGCTAGGGACAGGGGACAGACATGGTTTAGATAGACAGCTAGGGACAGACATGGTTTAGATAGACAGCTAGGGACAGGGGACAGACATGGTTTAGATAGACAGCTAGGGACAGACATGGTTTAGATAGACAGCTAGGGACAGGGGACAGACATGGTTTAGATAGACAGCTAGGGACAGGGGACAGACATGGTTTAGATAGACAGCTAGGGACAGACATGGTTTAGATAGACAGCTAGGGACAGGGGACAGACATGGTTTAGATAGACAGCTAGGGACAGACATGGTTTAGATAGACAGCTAGGGACAGACTACAGACATGGTTTAGATAGACAGCTAGGGACAGAGTACAGACATGGTTTAGATAGACAGCTAGGGACAGGGGACAGACATGGTTTAGATAGACAGCTAGGGACAGAGTACAGACATGGTTTAGATAGACAGCTAGGGACAGGGGACAGACATGGTTTAGATAGACAGCTAGGGACAGACATGGTTTAGATAGACAGCTAGGGACAGACATGGTTTAGATAGACAGCTAGGGACAGGGGACAGACATGGTTTAGATAGACAGCTAGGGACAGGGGACAGACATGGTTTAGATAGACAGCTAGGGACAGACATGGTTTAGATAGACAGCTAGGGACAGGGGACAGACATGGTTTAGATAGACAGCTAGGGACAGGGGACAGACATGGTTTAGATAGACAGCTAGGGACAGACATGGTTTAGATAGACAGCTAGGGACAGGGGACAGACATGGTTTAGATAGACAGCTAGGGACAGACATGGTTTAGATAGACAGCTAGGGACAGAGTACAGACATGGTTTAGATAGACAGCTAGGGACAGGGGACAGACATGGTTTAGATAGACAGCTAGGGACATACATGGTTTAGATAGACAGCTAGGGACAGACATGGTTTAGATAGACAGCTAGGGACAGACATGGTTTAGATAGACAGCTAGGGACAGGGGACAGACATGGTTTAGATAGACAGCTAGGGACAGAGTACAGACATGGTTTAGATAGACAGCTAGGGACAGACATGGTTTAGATAGACAGCTAGGGACAGAGTACAGACATGGTTTAGATAGACAGCTAGGGACAGACTACAGACATGGTTTAGATAGACAGCTAGGGACAGACATGGTTTAGATAGACAGCTAGGGACAGGGGACAGACATGGTTTAGATAGACAGCTAGGGACAGACTACAGACATGGTTTAGATAGACAGCTAGGGACAGACTACAGACATGGTTTAGATAGACAGCTAGGGACAGGGGACAGACATGGTTTAGATAGACAGCTAGGGACAGGGGACAGACATGGTTTAGATAGACAGCTAGGGACAGACATGGTTTAGATAGACAGCTAGGGACAGGGGACAGACATGGTTTAGATAGACAGCTAGGGACAGGGGACAGACATGGTTTAGATAGACAGCTAGGGACAGGGGACAGACATGGTTTAGATAGACAGCTAGGGACAGGGTACAGACATGGTTTAGATAGACAGCTAGGGACAGACTACAGACATGGTTTAGATAGACAGCTAGGGACAGAGTACAGACATGGTTTAGATAGACAGCTAGGGACAGACATGGTTTAGATAGACAGCTAGGGACAGGGGACAGACATGGTTTAGATAGACAGCTAGGGACAGACATGGTTTAGATAGACAGCTAGGGACAGGGGACAGACATGGTTTAGATAGACAGCTAGGGACAGGGGACAGACATGGTTTAGATAGACAGCTAGGGACAGGGGACAGACATGGTTTAGATAGACAGCTAGGGACAGGGTACAGACATGGTTTAGATAGACAGCTAGGGACAGACTACAGACATGGTTTAGATAGACAGCTAGGGACAGGGGACAGACATGGTTTAGATAGACAGCTAGGGACAGGGGACAGACATGGTTTAGATAGACAGCTAGGGACAGACATGGTTTAGATAGACAGCTAGGGACAGAGTACAGACATGGTTTAGATAGACAGCTAGGGACAGACATGGTTTAGATAGACAGCTAGGGACAGGGGACAGACATGGTTTAGATAGACAGCTAGGGACAGACATGGTTTAGATAGACAGCTAGGGACAGGGGACAGACATGGTTTAGATAGACAGCTAGGGACAGGGGACAGACATGGTTTAGATAGACAGCTAGGGACAGACTACAGACATGGTTTAGATAGACAGCTAGGGACAGACTACAGACATGGTTTAGATAGACAGCTAGGGACAGAGTACAGACATGGTTTAGATAGACAGCTAGGGACAGGGGACAGACATGGTTTAGATAGACAGCTAGGGACAGGGGACAGACATGGTTTAGATAGACAGCTAGGGACAGGGGACAGACATGGTTTAGATAGACAGCTAGGGACAGACTACAGACATGGTTTAGATAGACAGCTAGGGACAGACATGGTTTAGATAGACAGCTAGGGACAGACATGGTTTAGATAGACAGCTAGGGACAGACATGGTTTAGATAGACAGCTAGGGACAGGGGACAGCCATGGTTTAGATAGACAGCTAGGGACAGGGGACAGACATGGTTTAGATAGACAGCTAGGGACAGACTACAGACATGGTTTAGATAGACAGCTAGGGACAGACATGGTTTAGATAGACAGCTAGGGACAGACATGGTTTAGATAGACAGCTAGGGACAGGGGACAGACATGGTTTAGATAGACAGCTAGGGACAGGGGACAGACATGGTTTAGATAGACAGCTAGGGACAGGGGACAGACATGGTTTAGATAGACAGCTAGGGACAGGGGACAGACATGGTTTAGATAGACAGCTAGGGACAGACATGGTTTAGATAGACAGCTAGGGACAGGGGACAGACATGGTTTAGATAGACAGCTAGGGACAGGGGACAGACATGGTTTAGATAGACAGCTAGGGACAGACATGGTTTAGATAGACAGCTAGGGACAGGGGACAGACATGGTTTAGATAGACAGCTAGGGACAGACATGGTTTAGATAGACAGCTAGGGACAGGGGACAGACATGGTTTAGATAGACAGCTAGGGACAGACATGGTTTAGATAGACAGCTAGGGACAGACTACAGACATGGTTTAGATAGACAGCTAGGGACAGACTACAGACATGGTTTAGATAGACAGCTAGGGACAGACATGGTTTAGATAGACAGCTAGGGACAGGGGACAGACATGGTTTAGATAGACAGCTAGGGACAGGGGACAGACATGGTTTAGATAGACAGCTAGGGACAGACATGGTTTAGATAGACAGCTAGAGACAGACATGGTTTAGATAGACAGCTAGGGACAGACATGGTTTAGATAGACAGCTAGGGACAGGGGACAGACATGGTTTAGATAGACAGCTAGGGACAGACTACAGACATGGTTTAGATAGACAGCTAGGGACAGACATGGTTTAGATAGACAGCTAGGGACAGGGGACAGACATGGTTTAGATAGACAGCTAGGGACAGACTACAGACATGGTTTAGATAGACAGCTAGGGACAGACATGGTTTAGATAGACAGCTAGAGACAGACATGGTTTAGATAGACAGCTAGGGACAGACATGGTTTAGATAGACAGCTAGGGACAGACTACAGACATGGTTTAGATAGACAGCTAGGGACAGACATGGTTTAGATAGACAGCTAGGGACAGGGGACAGACATGGTTTAGATAGACAGCTAGGGACAGACATGGTTTAGATAGACAGCTAGGGACAGGGGACAGACATGGTTTAGATAGACAGCTAGGGACAGACATGGTTTAGATAGACAGCTAGGGACAGACATGGTTTAGATAGACAGCTAGGGACAGAGTACAGACATGGTTTAGATAGACAGCTAGGGACAGGGGACAGACATGGTTTAGATAGACAGCTAGGGACAGGGGACAGACATGGTTTAGATAGACAGCTAGGGACAGACATGGTTTAGATAGACAGCTAGGGACAGGGGACAGACATGGTTTAGATAGACAGCTAGGGACAGAGTACAGACATGGTTTAGATAGACAGCTAGGGACAGACATGGTTTAGATAGACAGCTAGGGACAGGGGACAGACATGGTTTAGATAGACAGCTAGGGACAGGGGACAGACATGGTTTAGATAGACAGCTAGGGACAGGGGACAGACATGGTTTAGATAGACAGCTAGGGACAGGGGACAGACATGGTTTAGATAGACAGCTAGGGACAGACATGGTTTAGATAGACAGCTAGGGACAGACATGGTTTAGATAGACAGCTAGGGACAGGGGACAGACATGGTTTAGATAGACAGCTAGGGACAGGGGACAGACATGGTTTAGATAGACAGCTAGGGACAGACATGGTTTAGATAGACAGCTAGGGACAGGGGACAGACATGGTTTAGATAGACAGCTAGGGACAGACATGGTTTAGATAGACAGCTAGGGACAGAGTACAGACATGGTTTAGATAGACAGCTAGGGACAGACATGGTTTAGATAGACAGCTAGGGACAGGGGACAGACATGGTTTAGATAGACAGCTAGGGACAGACTACAGACATGGTTTAGATAGACAGCTAGGGACAGACTACAGACATGGTTTAGATAGACAGCTAGGGACAGACATGGTTTAGATAGACAGCTAGGGACAGGGGACAGACATGGTTTAGATAGACAGCTAGGGACAGACTACAGACATGGTTTAGATAGACAGCTAGGGACAGGGGACAGACATGGTTTAGATAGACAGCTAGGGACAGACATGGTTTAGATAGACAGCTAGGGACAGGGGACAGACATGGTTTAGATAGACAGCTAGGGACAGAGTACAGACATGGTTTAGATAGACAGCTAGGGACAGACATGGTTTAGATAGACAGCTAGGGACAGGGGACAGACATGGTTTAGATAGACAGCTAGGGACAGGGGACAGACATGGTTTAGATAGACAGCTAGGGACAGACATGGTTTAGATAGACAGCTAGGGACAGACATGTTTTAGATAGACAGCTAGGGACAGACATGGTTTAGATAGACAGCTAGGGACAGACATGGTTTAGATAGACAGCTAGGGACAGACATGGTTTAGATAGACAGCTAGGGACAGACTACAGACATGGTTTAGATAGACAGCTAGGGACAGGGGACAGACATGGTTTAGATAGACAGCTAGGGACAGACATGGTTTAGATAGACAGCTAGGGACAGGGGACAGACATGGTTTAGATAGACAGCTAGGGACAGAGTACAGACATGGTTTAGATAGACAGCTAGGGACAGACATGGTTTAGATAGACAGCTAGGGACAGACATGGTTTAGATAGACAGCTAGGGACAGACATGGTTTAGATGGACAGCTAGGGACAGGGGACAGACATGGTTTAGATAGACAGCTAGGGACAGGGGACAGACATGGTTTAGATAGACAGCTAGGGACAGGGGACAGACATGGTTTAGATAGACAGCTAGGGACAGACATGGTTTAGATAGACAGCTAGGGACAGACTACAGACATGGTTTAGATAGACAGCTAGGGACAGGGGACAGACATGGTTTAGATAGACAGCTAGGGACAGGGGACAGACATGGTTTAGATAGACAGCTAGGGACAGGGGACAGACATGGTTTAGATAGACAGCTAGGGACAGACATGGTTTAGATAGACAGCTAGGGACAGGGGACAGACATGGTTTAGATAGACAGCTAGGGACAGGGGACAGACATGGTTTAGATAGACAGCTAGGGACAGGGGACAGACATGGTTTAGATAGACAGCTAGGGACAGACATGGTTTAGATAGACAGCTAGGGACAGACATGGTTTAGATAGACAGCTAGGGACAGGGTACAGACATGGTTTAGATAGACAGCTAGGGACAGACATGGTTTAGATAGACAGCTAGGGACAGGGGACAGACATGGTTTAGATAGACAGCTAGGGACAGGGGACAGACATGGTTTAGATAGACAGCTGGGACAGACTACAGACATGGTTTAGATAGACAGCTAGGGACAGGGGACAGACATGGTTTAGATAGACAGCTAGGGACAGGGGACAGACATGGTTTAGATAGACAGCTAGGGACAGAGTACAGACATGGTTTAGATAGACAGCTAGGGACAGGGTACAGACATGGTTTAGATAGACAGCTAGGGACAGACATGGTTTAGATAGACAGCTAGGGACAGGGGACAGACATGGTTTAGATAGACAGCTAGGGACAGGGGACAGACATGGTTTAGATAGACAGCTAGGGACAGGGGACAGACATGGTTTAGATAGACAGCTAGGGACAGGGGACAGACATGGTTTAGATAGACAGCTAGGGACAGGGGACAGACATGGTTTAGATAGACAGCTAGGGACAGGGGACAGACATGGTTTAGATAGACAGCTAGGGACAGACATGGTTTAGATAGACAGCTAGGGACAGACATGGTTTAGATAGACAGCTAGGGACAGGGGACAGACATGGTTTAGATAGACAGCTAGGGACAGACTACAGACATGGTTTAGATAGACAGCTAGGGACAGACATGGTTTAGATAGACAGCTAGGGACAGGGGACAGACATGGTTTAGATAGACAGCTAGGGACAGGGGACAGACATGGTTTAGATAGACAGCTAGGGACAGGGGACAGACATGGTTTAGATAGACAGCAAGGGACAGGGGACAGACATGGTTTAGATAGACAGCTAGGGACAGACTACAGACATCGTTTAGATAGACAGCTAGGGACAGGGGACAGACATGGTTTAGATAGACAGCTAGGGACAGACATGGTTTAGATAGACAGCTAGGGACAGGGGACAGACATGGTTTAGATAGACAGCTAGGGACAGACTACAGACATGGTTTAGATAGACAGCTAGGGACAGACATGGTTTAGATAGACAGCTAGGGACAGGGGACAGACATGGTTTAGATAGACAGCTAGGGACAGGGGACAGACATGGTTTAGATAGACAGCTAGGGACAGACTACAGACATGGTTTAGATAGACAGCAAGGGACAGGGGACAGACATGGTTTAGATAGACAGCTAGGGACAGACTACAGACATCGTTTAGATAGACAGCTAGGGACAGGGGACAGACATGGTTTAGATAGACAGCTAGGGACAGACATGGTTTAGATAGACAGCTAGGGACAGGGGACAGACATGGTTTAGATAGACAGCTAGGGACAGGGGACAGACATGGTTTAGATAGACAGCTAGGGACAGACATGGTTTAGATAGACAGCTAGGGACAGACATGGTTTAGATAGACAGCTAGGGACAGACATGGTTTAGATGGACAGCTAGGGACAGGGGGCAGACATGGTTTAGATAGACAGCTAGGGACAGGGGACAGACATGGTTTAGATAGACAGCTAGGGACAGGGGACAGACATGGTTTAGATAGACAGCTAGGGACAGACATGGTTTAGATAGACAGCTAGGGACAGACATGGTTTAGATAGACAGCTAGGGACAGACATGGTTTAGATGGACAGCTAGGGACAGGGGACAGACATGGTTTAGATAGACAGCTAGGGACAGACTACAGACATGGTTTAGATAGACAGCTAGGGACAGGGGACAGACATGGTTTAGATAGACAGCTAGGGACAGGGGACAGACATGGTTTAGATAGACAGCTAGGGACAGGGGACAGACATGGTTTAGATAGACAGCTAGGGACAGGGGACAGACATGGTTTAGATAGACAGCTAGGGACAGGGGACAGACATGGTTTAGATAGACAGCTAGGGACAGGGGACAGACATGGTTTAGATAGACAGCTAGGGACAGGGGACAGACATGGTTTAGATAGACAGCTAGGGACAGACATGGTTTAGATAGACAGCTAGGGACAGGGGACAGACATGGTTTAGATAGACAGCTAGGGACAGGGGACAGACATGGTTTAGATAGACAGCTAGGGACAGACATGGTTTAGATAGACAGCTAGGGACAGGGGACAGACATGGTTTAGATAGACAGCTAGGGACAGACATGGTTTAGATAGACAGCTAGGGACAGACTACAGACATGGTTTAGATAGACAGCTAGGGACAGACATGGTTTAGATAGACAGCTAGGGACAGACATGGTTTAGATAGACAGCTAGGGACAGACATGGTTTAGATAGACAGCTAGGGACAGGGGACAGACATGGTTTAGATAGACAGCTAGGGACAGGGGACAGACATGGTTTAGATAGACAGCTAGGGACAGACATGGTTTAGATAGACAGCTAGGGACAGGGGACAGACATGGTTTAGATAGACAGCTAGGGACAGGGGACAGACATGGTTTAGATAGACAGCTAGGGACAGACATGGTTTAGATAGACAGCTAGGGACAGAGTACAGACATGGTTTAGATAGACAGCTAGGGACAGGGGACAGACATGGTTTAGATAGACAGCTAGGGACAGGGGACAGACATGGTTTAGATAGACAGCTAGGGACAGGGGACAGACATGGTTTAGATAGACAGCTAGGGACAGACTACAGACATGGTTTAGATAGACAGCTAGGGACAGGGGACAGACATGGTTTAGATAGACAGCTAGGGACAGGGGACAGACATGGTTTAGATAGACAGCTAGGGACAGAGTACAGACATGGTTTAGATAGACAGCTAGGGACAGACATGGTTTAGATAGACAGCTAGGGACAGGGGACAGACATGGTTTAGATAGACAGCTAGGGACAGGGGACAGACATGGTTTAGATAGACAGCTAGGGACAGGGGACAGACATGGTTTAGATAGACAGCTAGGGACAGACATGGTATAGATAGACAGCTAGGGACAGACATGGTATAGATAGACAGCTAGGGACAGGGGACAGACATGGTTTAGATAGCTAGGGACAGGGGACAGACATGGTTTAGATAGACAGCTAGGGACAGGGGACAGACATGGTTTAGATAGACAGCTAGGGACAGACATGGTATAGATAGACAGCTAGGGACAGACATGGTTTAGATAGACAGCTAGGGACAGACATGGTATAGATAGACAGCTAGGGACAGTGCCTTGAAAAAGTATTAAACCCCCTTGGCGTTTTTCCTATTTTGTTGCATTACAACCTGTAATTTAAATGGATTTATATTTGGATTTCATGTAATGGACGTCCACAAAATAGTCCAAATTGGTGAAGTGAAATGAATGAAAACAATAACTTGTTTCAACAAAAAAAAAATCACGGAAAAGTGGTGCGTGCATATGTATTCACCCCCTTTGCTAAGAAGCCCCTAAATAAGATTTTGGCCATCAAGGAAAACGCTATGTCTGGCGCAAACCCAACACCTATCATCACCCCGAGAACACCATCTGTGGTAAGACTTAAAGATTGCTGTACACCAGCGGAACCCATCCAACTTGAAGGAGCTGGAGCAGTTTTGCCTTGAAGAATAGGGCAAAAATCCCAGTGACTAGATGTGCCAAGCTTATAGAGACATACCCCAAGAGACCTGCAGCTGTAATTGCTGCAAAAGGTGGCTCTACAAAGTATAGTTATGCACGCTCAAGTTCTGTTTTTTGTCTTATTTCTTGTTTGTTCAAAGTGGTAGGCATGTTGTGTAAATCAAATGATACAAAAAAAAAAAAAAATCAAATTTAATTCCAGGTTGTAAGGCAACAAAATAGGAAAAACGCCAAGGGGGGTGAATACTTTAGCAAGCCCCTGTACAGAGTACAGATATGGATTACTACCTACAGCGAGGGGAGAAGAGGAGAGGGTTATTACAGCAGGGGAACGCCACAGCAGAACAAAAGGTTCAGTATTGAGGTTAACACTAATTCATATTTCATAGAGTTATTCTGATGAGCATCTGTGCTTGATACATCATTACACAATGAAACGGTGTAGAACTGAGAATGGACCTATATTCATACAGATTTCTGACTGTGTCCAGCTCGCTAATAATCACCGAACTGAAAGCCAGACAGTCAGGGATCATCGGAAATTACCAAAACGAAGGATAGAGGACAATGTTTTGCTAATTTTGACAGCGAGGAAATATGACCCATTTTCAGTGAGGCCCTACGGACCTTGTTGACGACAGAATGCGGCCCCCGGGGCAAAATGAGTTTGACACCCCTGCTCTAGAACACTGTAAACCACCCTACAACACCCTAAACTCTCTAGAACACATCTAGAACACTCCTGAACTCTCTAAACCACCCTACAACACCCTAAACTCTCTAGAACACATCTAGAACACTCCTGAACTCTCTAAACCACCCTAAACTCTCTAGAACACTCCTGAACAATCTAAACCACCCTACAACACCCTAACACTCTAGAACACATCTAGAACACTCCTGAACACTCTAAACCACCCTACAACACCCTAGAACACATCTAGAACACTCCCGAACACTCTAAACCACCCTACAACACCCTAAACTCTCTAGAACACATCTAGAACACTCCTGAACACTCTAAACCACCCTACAACACCCTAGAACACATCTAGAACACTCCTGAACACTCTAAACCACCCTACAACACCCTAACACTCTAGAACACATCTAGAACACTCCTGAACACTCTAAACCACCCTACAACACCCTAAACTCTCTAGAACACATCTAGAACACTCCTGAACACTCTAAACCACCCTACAACACCCTAAACTCTATAGAACACATCTAGAACACTCCCGAACACTCTAAACCACCCTACAACACCCTAAACTCTCTAGAACACATCTAGAACACTCCTGAACACTCTAAACCACCCTACAACACCCTAGAACACATCTAGAACACTCCTGAACACTCTAAACCACCCTACAACACCCTAACACTCTAGAACACATCTAGAACACTCCTGAACACTCTAAACCACCCTAAACTCTCTAGAACACATCTAGAACACTTTTACCTTGCTGCCAGGACGACAGACTGGCGCTGACCAAACAGGGTGAAGGAATGAGGAACTCCCCAGTCATCCTCACTCTCCCTGATCTGAGGACACAGACACAGGGGTTGGATCAGAGGAGAGACAGAGCTCATTTACAGCTGTGGTATGTTATCTAAAGCTGACACCATAGGGCCAGCTTTATCTATGTCCAGGAAACTGGCCCATGATGTTACGCTTCAGGTTCTGGAGACTCGTACTGTCATGCCGTAGAGAGGCAGCTGGCCGTGAACCTTGAACTGGTTGTCTGCGGTCATCCCTCTGCTGGTGTACACCAGGGAATCACTGAACTGGAGGGGGAGAGGGGAACACAGAGAGGGATAGGATACCTGAATTGTGAGTGAGGAGCAGAGGAGTCATGTGACAGGAAGTAGGAAGTAATGACTAACCAGGAAGAACATTCTCTGCTGTAGTCCTTTCCCTGAGAGTTTACTGAGACATCCCAGTCTGATAAACTCCTGCATTGGGTAGATAAACAACACACAGAGTAAACAATGAACAACATCATCTCTGTAAATCAGAGACACTAAAGGACAACATGAGGATTGATGCACTACAACTTCAAATAAATCAGGACAATAGTTGTCAGAGCAAAGTCAGGTAAAACTGTTCCCTCACCCTGCCCGGTATAGCCAGGTCCTGGATGCCTGTCAGATCTTTCTTCAGTTCTAGAAGCTTCTGGAAGTTCTCCATCTTCATCGTGGTTCCCTGAAGCTGCAGTACCATCTCTGATATATCAGCTAGGGCGGCTAGAGGAGGAGAGTTAGTACACACACACCATCTCTGATATATCAACTAGGACAACTAGAGGAGGAGAGTTCTCTCTCTAACACACACCATCTCTGATATATCAACTAGGACAACTAGAGGAGGTGGATTCTCTCTCTAACACACACCATCTCTGATATATCAACTAGGACAACTAGAGGAGGTGGATTCTCTCTCTAACACACACCATCTCTGATATATCAACTAGGACAACTAGAGGAGGAGGGTTCTCTCTCTAACACACACCATCTCTGATATATCAACTAGGACAACTAGAGGAGGAGGGTTCTCTCTCTAACACACACCATCTCTGAGATATTAACTAGGACAACTAGAGGAGTGGGTTCTCTCTCTAACACACACCATCTCTGATATATCAACTAGGACAACTAGAGGAGGGGGGTTCTCTCTCTAACACACACCATCTCTGATATATCAACTAGGACAACTAGAGGAGTGGGTTCTCTCTCTGCTGTAGCCTACCTCTGCTGTCTCTGAAGTCTTGGTGTGTGGGGGGGTAGTGTTTGCAGAGTCTCTCCAGAATCAGTTTGTAGTGCAGCAGGCGATGCAGGGGGCGCAGCAGGAACACGTTAAGGGGCAGGTAGCACACCTTCTGCTGCTCAAACTCCCGACACGCCTCCTCCAGCCGCTGGGACGAACGGCACGAACGCTCCAACTCCACCAACACCTCACCGTGACGCTGCAGGAGGGACGTCAACTGCTGCTGGGGCAGAGAGAGGAGAGGGGTAGGTTAGGTAGAAGATTTAGGGGTTAGGGAGAGAGGACTGTTAGCTGAGGCAGAGAGAGAAAGAGAGAGGAGAAGGGTAGGTTAGGTAGAAGATGTAGGGGTTAGGGAGAGAGGACTGTTAGCTGGGGCAGAGAGAGAAAGGAGAGAGAGAGGGAGAGAGGAGAGGGGTAGGTTAGGTAGAATATTTAAGGGATTAGGGAGAGAGGACTGTTAGCTAGGGCAGAGAGAGAGAGGGGTAGGTTAGGTAGAAGATTTAGGGGTTAGGGAGAGAGGACTGTTAGCTGGGGCAGAGAGAGAGAGGGAGAGAGGAGAGGGGTAGGTTAGGTAGAAGATTTAGGGGTTAGGGAGAGAGGACTGTTAGCTGGGGCAGAGAGAGAGAGGGGTAGGTTAGGTAGAATATTTAAGGGATTAGGGAGAGAGGACTGTTAGCTAGGGCACAGAGAGAGAGGGGTAGGTTAGGTAGAAGATTTAGGGGTTAGGGAGAGAGGACTGTTAGCTGGGGCAGAGAGAGAGAGGGAGAGAGGAGAGGGGTAGGTTAGGTAGAAGATTTAGGGGTTAGGGAGAGAGGACTGTTAGCTGGGGCAGAGAGAGAGAGGAGAGGGGTAGGTTAGGTAGAAGATTTAGCGGTTAGGGAAAGAGGACTGTTAGCTGAGGCAGAGAGAGAAAGGAGAGAGAGAGGGAGAGAGGAGAGGGGTATGTTAGGTAGAAGATTTAGGGGTTAGGGAGAGAGGACTGTTAGCTGGGGCAGAGAGAGAGAGGAGAGGGGTAGGTTAGGTAGAAGATTTAGGGGTTAGGGAAAGAGGACTTTTAGCTGGGGCAGAGAGAGAGAGGAGAGGGGTAGGTTAGGTAGAATATTTAGGGGTTAGGGAGAGAGGACTGTTAGCTGAGGCAGAGAGAGAGAGGGAGAGAGGAGAGGGGTAGGTTAGCTAGAATATTTAGGGGTTAGGGAAAGAGGACTGTTAGCTGGGGCAGAGAGAGAGGAGAGGGTAGGTTAGGTAGAAGATGTAGGGGTTAGGGAGAGAGAACTGTTAGCTGGGGCAGAGAGAGAAAGGAGAGAGAGAGGGAGAGAGGAGAGGGGTAGGTTAGGTAGAATATTTAGGGGTTAGGGAAAGAGGACTTTTAGCTGAGGCAGAGAGAGAGGAGAGGGTAGGTTAGGTAGAAGATTTAGGGGTTAGGGAGAGAGGACTGTTAGCTGGGGCAGAGAGAGAGGAGAGGGTAGGTTAGGTAGAAGATTTAGGGGTTAGGGAGAGAGGACTGTTAGCTGGGGCAGAGAGAGAGAGGGGTAGGTTAGGTAGAAGATTTAGGGGTTAGGGAGAGAGGACTGTTAGCTGAGGCAGAGAGAGAGAGGGGTAGGTTAGGTAGAATATTTAGGGGTTAGGGAGAGAGGACTGTTAGCTGAGGCAGAGAGAGGAGAGGGTAGGTTAGGTAGAAGATGTAGGGGTTAGGGAGAGAGGACTGTTAGCTGGGGCAGAGAGAGAGAGAGAGAGAGGGGTAGGTTAGGTAGAAGATGTAGGGGTTAGGGAGAGAGGACTGTTAGCTGGGGCAGAGAGAGAGAGAGAGAGAGGGGTAGGTTAGGTAGAAGATGTAGGGGTTAGGGAGAGAGGACTGTTAGCTGGGGCAGAGAGAGAGAGAGGGGTAGGTTAGGTAGAATATTTAGGGGTTAGGGAGAGAGGACTGTTAGCTGGGGCAGAGAGAGAGAGAGGGGTAGGTTAGGTAGAAGATGTAGGGGTTAGGGAGAGAGGACTGTTAGCTGGGGCAGAGAGAGAGAGAGAGGGGTAGGTTAGGTAGAAGATGTAGGGGTTAGGGAGAGAGGACTGTTAGCTGGGGCAGAGAGAGAGAGAGGGGTAGGTTAGGTAGAAGATGTAGGGGTTAGGGAGAGAGGACTGTTAGCTGGGGCAGAGAGAGAGAGAGAGGGGTAGGTTAGGTAGAAGATGTAGGGGTTAGGGAGAGAGGACTGTTAGCTGGGGCAGAGAGAGAGAGAGGGGTAGGTTAGGTAGAAGATTTAGGGGTTAGGGAGAGAGGACTGTTAGCTGGGGCAGAGAGAGAGAGGGGTAGGTTAGGTAGAATATTTAGGGGTTAGGGAAAGAGGACTGTTAGCTGAGGCAGAGAGAGAGGAGAGGGTAGGTTAGGTAGAATATTTAGGGGTTAGGGAGAGAGGACTGTTAGCTGGGGCAGAGAGAGAGAGAGAGGGGTAGGTTAGGTAGAAGATGTAGGGGTTAGGGAGAGAGGACTGTTAGCTGGGGCAGAGAGAGAGAGAGGGGTAGGTTAGGTAGAATATTTAGGGGTTAGGGAAAGAGGACTGTTAGCTGGGGCAGAGAGAGAGAGAGGGGTAGGTTAGGTAGAATATTTAGGGGTTAGGGAAAGAGGACTGTTAGCTGAGGCAGAGAGAGAGGAGAGGGTAGGTTAGGTAGAATATTTAGGGGTTAGGGAAAGAGGACTGTTAGCTGGGGCAGAGAGAGAGAGAGAGGGGTAGGTTAGGTAGAAGATGTAGGGGTTAGGGAAAGAGGACTGTTAGCTGGGGCAGAGAGAGAGAGAGGGGTAGGTTAGGTAGAAGATGTAGGGGTTAGGGAAAGAGGACTGTTAGCTGGGGCAGAGAGAGAGAGAGGGGTAGGTTAGGTAGAAGATGTAGGGGTTAGGGAGAGAGGACTGTTAGCTGGGGCAGAGAGAGAGAGGGGTAGGTTAGGTAGAAGATTTAGGGGTTAGGGAGAGAGGACTGTTAGCTGGGGCAGAGAGAGAGAGAGGGGTAGGTTAGGTAGAAGATTTAGGGGTTAGGGAGAGAGGACTGTTAGCTGGGGCAGAGAGAGAGAGGGGTAGGTTAGGTAGAAGATGTAGGGGTTAGGGAAAGAGGACTGTTAGCTGGGGCAGAGAGAGAGAGAGGGGTAGGTTAGGTAGAAGATGTAGGGGTTAGGGAGAGAGGACTGTTAGCTGGGGCAGAGAGAGAGAGGGGTAGGTTAGGTAGAATATTTAGGGGTTAGGGAGAGAGAACTGTTAGCTGAGGCAGAGAGAGAGGAGAGGGTAGGTTAGGTAGAAGACTTAGGGGTTAGGGAGAGAGGACTGTTAGCTGGGGCAGAGAGAGGAGAGGGGTAGGTTAGGTAGAAGATTTAGGGGTTAGGGAGAGAGGACTGTTCGCTGGGGCAGAGAGAGAGAGGAGAGGGTAGGTTAGGTAGAATATTTAGGGGTTAGGGAGAGAGGACTTAGCTGGGGCAGAGAGAGAGAGGGGTAGGTTAGGTAGAATATTTAGGGGTTAGGGAGAGAGGACTGTTAGCTGGGGCAGAGAGAGAGAGAGGGGTAGGTTAGGTAGAAGATTTAGGGGTTAGGGAGAGAGGACTGTTAGCTGGGGCAGAGAGAGAGGGGTAGGTTAGGTAGAAGATTTAGGGGTTAGGGAGAGAGGACTGTTAGCTGGGGCAGAGAGAGAGAGAGAGGGGTAGGTTAGGTAGAAGATTTAGGGGTTAGGGAGAGAGGACTGTTAGCTGAGGCAGAGAGAGAGAGGGGTAGGTTAGGTAGAATATTTAGGGGTTAGGGAGAGAGGACTGTTAGCTGGGGCAGAGAGAGAGGGGTAGGTTAGGTAGAAGATTTAGGGGTTAGGGAGAGAGGACTGTTAGCTGGGGCAGAGAGAGGAGAGGGGTAGGTTAGGTAGAAGATTTAGGGGTTAGGGAGAGAGGACTGTTAGCTGGGGCAGAGAGAGAGGGGTAGGTTAGGTAGAAGATTTAGGGGTTAGGGAAAGAGGAATGTTAGCTGGGGCAGAGAGAGAGAGGGGTAGGTTAGGTAGAAGATGTAGGGGTTAGGGAGAGAGGACTGTTAGCTGGGGCAGAGAGAGAGAGGGGTAGGTTAGGTAGAAGATTTAGGGGTTAGGGAGAGAGGACTGTTAGCTGGGGCAGAGAGAGAGGGGTAGGTTAGGTAGAAGATTTAGGGGTTAGGGAAAGAGGAATGTTAGCTGGGGCAGAGAGAGAGAGGGGTAGGTTAGGTAGAAGATTTAGGGGTTAGGGAAAGAGGACTGTTAGCTGGGGCAGAGAGAGAGAGGGGTAGGTTAGGTAGAAGATGTAGGGGTTAGGGAGAGAGGACTGTTAGCTGGGGCAGAGAGAGAGAGAGAGGGGTAGGTTAGGTAGAAGATGTAGGGGTTAGGGAGAGAGGACTGTTAGCTGGGGCAGAGAGAGAGAGAGGGGTAGGTTAGGTAGAAGATTTAGGGGTTAGGGAGAGAGGACTGTTAGCTGGGGCAGAGAGAGAGAGAGGGGTAGGTTAGGTAGAAGATGTAGGGGTTAGGGAGAGAGGACTGTTCGCTGGGGCAGAGAGAGAGAGGGGTAGGTTAGGTAGAAGATTTAGGGGTTAGGGAGAGAGGACTGTTAGCTGGGGCAGAGAGAGAGAGAGGGGTAGGTTAGGTAGAAGATGTAGGGGTTAGGGAGAGAGGACTGTTAGCTGGGGCAGAGAGAGAGAGAGAGAGAGGGGTAGGTTAGGTAGAAGATGTAGGGGTTAGGGAGAGAGGACTGTTAGCTGGGGCAGAGAGAGAGAGAGAGAGAGGGGTAGGTTAGGTAGAAGATGTAGGGGTTAGGGAGAGAGGACTGTTAGCTGGGGCAGAGAGAGAGAGAGGGGTAGGTTAGGTAGAATATTTAGGGGTTAGGGAGAGAGGACTGTTAGCTG
Source organism: Coregonus lavaretus (assembly GCF_964263955.1). Taxonomy (NCBI): domain Eukaryota; kingdom Metazoa; phylum Chordata; class Actinopteri; order Salmoniformes; family Salmonidae; genus Coregonus; species Coregonus lavaretus. The sequence continues at coordinate 24,958 of NW_028166035.1, forward strand.
GGGCAGAGAGAGAGAGAGGGGTAGGTTAGGTAGAAGATGTAGGGGTTAGGGAGAGAGGACTGTTAGCTGGGGCAGAGAGAGAGAGAGAGGGGTAGGTTAGGTAGAAGATGTAGGGGTTAGGGAGAGAGGACTGTTAGCTGGGGCAGAGAGAGAGAGAGGGGTAGGTTAGGTAGAAGATGTAGGGGTTAGGGAGAGAGGACTGTTAGCTGGGGCAGAGAGAGAGAGAGAGAGGGGTAGGTTAGGTAGAAGATGTAGGGGTTAGGGAGAGAGGACTGTTAGCTGGGGCAGAGAGAGAGAGAGGGGTAGGTTAGGTAGAAGATTTAGGGGTTAGGGAGAGAGGACTGTTAGCTGGGGCAGAGAGAGAGAGGGGTAGGTTAGGTAGAATATTTAGGGGTTAGGGAAAGAGGACTGTTAGCTGAGGCAGAGAGAGAGGAGAGGGTAGGTTAGGTAGAATATTTAGGGGTTAGGGAAAGAGGACTGTTAGCTGGGGCAGAGAGAGAGAGAGGGGTAGGTTAGGTAGAAGATGTAGGGGTTAGGGAAAGAGGACTGTTAGCTGGGGCAGAGAGAGAGAGGGGTAGGTTAGGTAGAAGATTTAGGGGTTAGGGAGAGAGGACTGTTAGCTGGGGCAGAGAGAGAGAGAGGGGTAGGTTAGGTAGAAGATTTAGGGGTTAGGGAGAGAGGACTGTTAGCTGGGGCAGAGAGAGAGAGGGGTAGGTTAGGTAGAAGATGTAGGGGTTAGGGAAAGAGGACTGTTAGCTGGGGCAGAGAGAGAGAGAGGGGTAGGTTAGGTAGAAGATGTAGGGGTTAGGGAGAGAGGACTGTTAGCTGGGGCGGAGAGAGAGAGGGGTAGGTTAGGTAGAATATTTAGGGGTTAGGGAGAGAGAACTGTTAGCTGAGGCAGAGAGAGAGGAGAGGGTAGGTTAGGTAGAAGACTTAGGGGTTAGGGAGAGAGGACTGTTAGCTGGGGCAGAGAGAGGAGAGGGGTAGGTTAGGTAGAAGATTTAGGGGTTAGGGAGAGAGGACTGTTCGCTGGGGCAGAGAGAGAGGAGAGGGTAGGTTAGGTAGAATATTTAGGGGTTAGGGAGAGAGGACTTAGCTGGGGCAGAGAGAGAGAGGGGTAGGTTAGGTAGAATATTTAGGGGTTAGGGAGAGAGGACTGTTAGCTGGGGCAGAGAGAGAGAGAGGGGTAGGTTAGGTAGAAGATTTAGGGGTTAGGGAGAGAGGACTGTTAGCTGGGGCAGAGAGAGAGGGGTAGGTTAGGTAGAAGATTTAGGGGTTAGGGAGAGAGGACTGTTAGCTGGGGCAGAGAGAGAGAGAGAGGGGTAGGTTAGGTAGAAGATTTAGGGGTTAGGGAGAGAGGACTGTTAGCTGAGGCAGAGAGAGAGAGGGGTAGGTTAGGTAGAATATTTAGGGGTTAGGGAGAGAGGACTGTTAGCTGGGGCAGAGAGAGAGGGGTAGGTTAGGTAGAAGATTTAGGGGTTAGGGAGAGAGGACTGTTAGCTGGGGCAGAGAGAGGAGAGGGGTAGGTTAGGTAGAAGATTTAGGGGTTAGGGAGAGAGGACTGTTAGCTGGGGCAGAGAGAGAGGGGTAGGTTAGGTAGAAGATTTAGGGGTTAGGGAAAGAGGAATGTTAGCTGGGGCAGAGAGAGAGAGGGGTAGGTTAGGTAGAAGATGTAGGGGTTAGGGAGAGAGGACTGTTAGCTGGGGCAGAGAGAGAGAGGGTAGGTTAGGTAGAAGATTTAGGGGTTAGGGAGAGAGGACTGTTAGCTGGGGCAGAGAGAGAGGGGTAGGTTAGGTAGAAGATTTAGGGGTTAGGGAAAGAGGACTGTTAGCTGGGGCAGAGAGAGAGAGGGGTAGGTTAGGTAGAAGATTTAGGGGTTAGGGAAAGAGGACTGTTAGCTGGGGCAGAGAGAGAGAGGGGTAGGTTAGGTAGAAGATGTAGGGGTTAGGGAGAGAGGACTGTTAGCTGGGGCAGAGAGAGAGAGAGAGGGGTAGGTTAGGTAGAAGATGTAGGGGTTAGGGAGAGAGGACTGTTAGCTGGGGCAGAGAGAGAGAGAGGGGTAGGTTAGGTAGAAGATTTAGGGGTTAGGGAGAGAGGACTGTTAGCTGGGGCAGAGAGAGAGAGAGGGGTAGGTTAGGTAGAAGATGTAGGGGTTAGGGAGAGAGGACTGTTCGCTGGGGCAGAGAGAGAGAGGGGTAGGTTAGGTAGAAGATTTAGGGGTTAGGGAGAGAGGACTGTTAGCTGGGGCAGAGAGAGAGAGAGGGGTAGGTTAGGTAGAAGATGTAGGGGTTAGGGAGAGAGGACTGTTAGCTGGGGCAGAGAGAGGAGAGGGGTAGGTTAGGTAGAATATTTAAGGGGTTAGGGAGAGAGGACTGTTAGCTGGGGCAGAGAGAGAGGAGAGGGGTAGGTTATGTAGAATATTTAAGGGGTTAGGGAGAGAGGACTGTTAGCTGGGGCAGAGAGAGGAGAGGGTAGGTTAGGTAGAAGATGTAGGGGTTAGGGAGAGAGGACTGTTAGCTTGGGCAGAGAGAGAGAGAGGGGTAGGTTAGGTAGAAGATTTAGGGGTTAGGGAGAGAGGACTGTTAGCTGGGGCAGAGAGAGAGGAGAGGGGTAGGTTAGGTAGAAGATGTAGGGGTTAGGGAGAGAGGACTGTTAGCTGGGGCAGAGAGAGAGAGGGGTAGGTTAGGTAGAAGATGTAGGGGTTAGGGAGAGAGGACTGTTAGCTGAGGCAGAGAGAGGAGAGGGGTAGGTTAGGTAGAAGATGTAGGGGTTAGGGAGAGAGGACTGTTAGCTGGGGCAGAGAGAGAGAGAGAGGTAGGTTAGGTAGAAGATGTAGGGGTTAGGGAGAGAGGACTGTTAGCTGGGGCAGAGAGAGGAGAGGGGTAGGTTAGGTAGAAGACTTAGGGGTTAGGGAGAGAGGACTGTTAGCTGGGGCAGAGAGGAGAGGGTAGGTTAGGTAGAAGACTTAGGGGTTAGGGAGAGAGGACTGTTAGCTGGGGCAGAGAGAGAGAGAGAGGGGTAGGTTAGGTAGAAGATGTAGGGGTTAGGGAGAGAGGACTGTTAGCTGGGGCAGAGAGAGAGAGAGGGGTAGGTTAGGTAGAAGATGTAGGGGTTAGGGAGAGAGGACTGTTAGCTGGGGCAGAGAGAGAGAGGGGTAGGTTAGGTAGAAGATGTAGGGGTTAGGGAGAGAGGACTGTTAGCTGGGGCAGAGAGAGAGAGAGAGGGGTAGGTTAGGTAGAAGATTTAGGGGTTAGGGAGAGAGGACTGTTAGCTGGGGCAGAGAGAGAGAGAGGGGTAGGTTAGGTAGAAGATTTAGGGGTTAGGGAGAGAGGACTGTTAGCTGGGGCAGAGAGAGAGGAGAGGGTAGGTTAGGTAGAAGATGTAGGGGTTAGGGAGAGAGGACTGTTAGCTGGGGCAGAGAGAGAGAGGGGTAGGTTAGGTAGAAGATGTAGGGGTTAGGGAGAGAGGACTGTTAGCTGAGGCAGAGAGAGAGAGAGAGGGGTAGGTTAGGTAGAAGATGTAGGGGTTAGGGAGAGAGGACTGTTAGCTGCTGCTGTAAAGATGCCAACCCCATGTGATCATCATGATCAACATCATGAGGTGTTCCTAGATGTTCATCAGATGGCTCCACCTTTAACCCACAGGTCCTACATTACTCGGAGGACATTTTGAAGGGTAGGAACGATATCCACATGTACTGTACCTTTAACCCCTGAATGTTCTTCAGCATGACGTCACCGACACGCTGGTAGTCTCCTTTAATGTGGGCGTTGGACCGCCCCTCCCTGGAGAGAGAGAGAGAGAGAGAGAGAGAGAGAGAGAGAGAGAGAGAGAGAGAGAGAGAGAGAGAGAGAGAGAGAGAGAGAGAGAGAGAGACAGAGAAAGCGAGAGAGAGAAAGAGAGAGAGAAATCAATATCAACATTTTTACCTGCGTCTATACCTAACTCTGCAGGACACAGACAGACACCTTTTCACCCTCTTTCTCCCTCTCTCTCACTGACACCATATTGAGGGGGAACTGAGGAATGAACATCACTCATTCAGTAACCCATCTGTCCCTCTCTCTAATTGACACCACATTGCAACAGGGCGATTAACCGCTGAGAAGCATCAATCCCCAGGAGAAGATCAAACCCTTCCTGTGAGTGGTGAGGGAGTTATGACACCCTGACTGCATTGCTGAGATTCTCCAACCAACTTGTAGATGTACCATATGTAACTAATAAAGAACACTGAAATACTCAGTGTAGTTACACAGTTGAACCAGCAGACGGAGTAGTGGAGCAGTGTTCTCTATGTCTCTCCTCTCAGAGGAGCAGTATTAGCTGTTCTCTATGTCTCTCCTCTCAGTGTTCTCTATGTCTCTCCTCTCAGTGTTCTCTATGTCTCTCCTCAGTGTTCTCTATGTCTCTCCTCTCAGTGTTCTCTAGGTCTCTCCTCTCAGTGTTCTCTATGTCTCTCCTCAGTGTTCTCTATGTCTCTCCTCTCAGTGTTCTCTAGGTCTCTCCTCTCAGTGTTCTCTAGGTCTCTCCTCAGTGTTCTCTAGGTCTCTCAGTGTTCTCTAGGTCTCTCCTCAGTGTTCTCTATGTCTCTCCTCAGTGTTCTCTATGTCTCTCCTCAGTGTTCTCTATGTCTCTCCTCTCAGTGTTCTCTAGGTCTCTCCTCAGTGTTCTCTATGTCTCTCCTCAGTGTTCTCTAGGTCTCTCCTCAGTGTTCTCTATGTCTCTCCTCAGTGTTCTCTAGGTCTCTCCTCAGTGTTCTCTATGTCTCTCCTCAGTGTTCTCTATGTCTCTCCTCAGTGTTCTCTATGTCTCTCCTCACTGTTCTCTAGGTCTCTCCTCTCAGTGTTCTCTAGGTCTCTCCTCACTGTTCTCTAGGTCTCTCCTCTCAGTGTTCTCTATGTCTCCCCTCAGAGTTCTCTATGTCTCTCCTCTCAGTGTTCTCTATGTCTCTCCTCTCAGTGTTCTCTAGGTCTCTCCTCAGTGTTCTCTAGGTCTCTCCTCAGTGTTCTCTAGGTCTCTCAGTGTTCTCTAGGTCTCTCCTCAGTGTTCTCTATGTCTCTCCTCTGTGTTCTCTAGGTCTCTCCTCTCAGTGTTCTCTAGGTCTCTCCTCAGTGTTCTCTATGTCTCTCCTCAGTGTTCTCTAGGTCTCTACTCACTGTTCTCTAGGTCTCTCCTCACTGTTCTCTAGGTCTCTCCTCTCAGTGTTCTCTAGGTCTCTCCTCACTGTTCTCTAGGTCTCTCCTCTCAGTGTTCTCTAGGTCTCTCCTCACTGTTCTCTAGGTCTCTCCTCAGTGTTCTCTAGGTCTCTCCTCAGTGTTCTCTATGTCTCTCCTCACTGTTCTCTGTCTCTCCTCACTGTTCTCTATGTCTCTCCTCAGGGTTCTCTAGGTCTCTCCTCTCAGTGTTCTCTATGTCTCTCCTCAGTGTTCTCTAGGTCTCTCCTCACTGTTCTCTAGGTCTCTCCTCAGTGTTCTCTATGTCTCTCCTCAGTGTTCTCTATGTCTCTCCTCACTGTTCTCTATGTCTCTCCTCACTGTTCTCTATGTCTCTCCTCAGTGTTCTCTATGTCTCTCCTCAGTGTTCTCTAGGTCTCTCCTCAGTGTTCTCTATGTCTCTCTTCTCAGTGTTCTCTATGTCTCTCTTCTCAGTGTTCTCTAGGACTCTCCTCAGTGTTCTCTATGTCTCTCCTCAGTGTTCTCTAGGTCTCTCCTCAGTGTTCTCTATGTCTCTCCTCAGTGTTCTCTAGGTCTCTCCTCTCAGTGTTCTCTATGTATCTCTCCTCAGTGTTCTCTATGTCTCTCCTCAGGGTTCTCTAGGTCTCTCCTCAGTGTTCTCTAGGTCTCTCAGTGTTCTCTAGGTCTCTCAGTGTTCTCTAGGTCTCTCCTCAGTGTTCTCTATGTCTCTCCTCAGTGTTCTCTATGTCTCTCAGTGTTCTCTAGGTCTCTCCTCAGTGTTCTCTATGTCTCTCCTCAGTGTTCTCTATGTCTCTCCTCAGTGTTCTCTATGTCTCTCAGTGTTCTCTAGGTCTCTCAGTGTTCTCTAGGTCTCTACTCACTGTTCTCTAGGTCTCTCCTCTCAGTGTTCTCTAGGTCTCTCCTCACTGTTCTCTAGGTCTCTCCTCTCAGTGTTCTCTAGGTCTCTCCTCAGTGTTCTCTAGGTCTCTCCTCAGTGTTCTCTATGTCTCTCCTCAGTGTTCTCTATGTCTCTCCTCACTGTTCTCTAGGTCTCTCCTCAGTGTTCTCTAGGTCTCTCCTCAGTGTTCTCTAGGTCTCTCCTCAGTGTTCTCTAGGTCTCTCCTCAGTGTTCTCTAGGTCTCTCCTCAGTGTTCTCTAGGTCTCTCCTCAGTGTTCTCTAGGTCTCTCCTCAGTGTTCTCTATGTCTCTCAGTGTTCTCTATGTCTCTCTTCAGTGTTCTCTATGTCTCTCTTCAGTGTTCTCTATGTCTCTCCTCACTGTTCTCTATGTCTCTCCTCAGGGTTCTCTAGGTCTCTCCTCTCAGTGTTCTCTAGGTCTCTCCTCAGTGTTCTCTAGGTCTCTCCTCAGTGTTCTCTAGGTCTCTCCTCAGTGTTCTCTAGTTCTCTCCTCAGTGTTCTCTAGGTCTCTCCTCAGTGTTCTCTATGTCTCTCCTCACTGTTCTCTAGGTCTCTCCTCAGTGTTCTCTAGGTCTCTCCTCAGTGTTCTCTAGGTCTCTCCTCAGTGTTCTCTATGTCTCTCCTCAGTGTTCTCTAGGTCTCTCAGGGTTCTCTAGGTCTCTCCTCAGGGTTCTCTAGGTCTCTCCTCAGGGTTCTCTAGGTCTCTCCTCAGGGTTCTCTAGGTCTCTCCTCAGTGTTCTCTATGTCTCTCCTCTCAGTGTTCTCTATGTCTCTCCTCTCAGTGTTCTCTATGTCTCTCCTCTCAGTGTTCTCTATGTCTCTCCTCACTGTTCTCTAGGTCTCTCAGTGTTCTCTATGTCTCTCCTCACTGTTCTCTAGGTCTCTCCTCTCAGTGTTCTCTAGGTCTCTCCTCAGTGTTCTCTAGGTCTCTCCTCAGTGTTCTCTAGGTCTCTCCTCAGTGTTCTCTAGGTCTCTCCTCAGTGTTCTCTATGTCTCTCCTCAGTGTTCTCTAGGTCTCTCCTCAGTGTTCTCTAGGTCTCTCCTCAGTGTTCTCTATGTCTCTCCTCAGTGTTCTCTAGGTCTCTCCTCAGTGTTCTCTAGGTCTCTCCTCAGTGTTCTCTAGGTCTCTCCTCAGTGTTCTCTAGGTCTCTCCTCAGGGTTCTCTAGGTCTCTCCTCAGGGTTCTCTAGGTCTCTCCTCAGTGTTCTCTATGTCTCTCCTCTCAGTGTTCTCTATGTCTCTCCTCTCAGTGTTCTCTATGTCTCTCCTCTCAGTGTTCTCTATGTCTCTCCTCACTGTTCTCTAGGTCTCTCAGTGTTCTCTATGTCTCTCCTCACTGTTCTCTAGGTCTCTCCTCTCAGTGTTCTCTAGGTCTCTCCTCAGTGTTCTCTAGGTCTCTCCTCAGTGTTCTCTATGTCTTTCCTCATTGTTCTCTAGGTCTCTCCTCAGTGTTCTCTAGGTCTCTCCTCAGTGTTCTCTATGTCTCTCCTCAGTGTTCTCTATGTCTCTCCTCAGTGTTCTCTAGGTCTCTCCTCAGTGTTCTCTAGGTCTCTCCTCAGTGTTCTCTAGGTCTCTCCTCAGTGTTCTCTATGTCTCTCCTCAGTGTTCTCTAGGTCTCTCCTCAGTGTTCTCTATGTCTCTCCTCAGTGTTCTCTATGTCTCTCCTCAGTGTTCTCTAGGTCTCTCCTCAGTGTTCTCTAGGTCTCTCAGTGTTCTCTAGGTCTCTCAGTGTTCTCTAGGTCTCCTCTCAGTGTTCTCTAGGTCTCTCCTCAGTGTTCTCTATGTCTCTCCTCTCAGGGTTCTCTAGGTCTCTCAGTGTTCTCTAGGTCTCTCAGTGTTCTCTAGGTCTCCTCTCAGTGTTCTATAGGTCTCTCCTCAGTGTTCTCTATGTCTCTCCTCTCAGGGTTCTCTAGGTCTCTCCTCACTGTTCTCTTGGTCTCTCCTCTCAGTGTTCTCTAGGTCTCTCAGTGTTCTCTATGTCTCTCCTCAGTGTTCTCTATGTCTCTCCTCAGTGTTCTCTAGGTCTCTCAGTGTTCTATAGGTCTCTCCTCAGTGTTCTCTATGTCTCTCCTCTCAGGGTTCTCTAGGTCTCTCCTCACTGTTCTCTTGGTCTCTCCTCTCAGTGTTCTCTAGGTCTCTCAGTGTTCTCTAGGTCTCTCCTCTCAGTGTTTCACCAGGGTGTCTGTTGGGTCTTCCACCAGGGTCTCTGATTGGTCATCCACCAGGGTCTCTGATGATGATCATTCCTGTATAACAGGCTGCTGTAGTGACTCACTGAGTGATGCACTGAATTCAGTCCTGAGTGGTACTGAATACCTGGACGCACGGGGACACGCCCACCCCCGCCCCTCCTCACCATTGCTGCAGCCTCTGCTCCACCTCCTTCAGGAAGAACTGGTGGAACTGATAGACTGGATCATAGTTGGTGTTGATCAGAGTCCTCACTGAGTCTGGCAGGACATCCTCTTTACTCAGCACAGCCTGGAACCACTGGGACACAACACAACACAGCTGTTACACTTCCTCTTTACCCAGCACAGCCTGGAACCACTGGGACACAACACAACACAGCTGTTAGCGAGGAGAGGCCAGCTGGATACCACTCCATGTAGCTGGCTATGCTGGGGAAGGGAGGGACCTGTTGTTTTAACACACCCTCCCATTTGTTTGCACCAGCAGCAATCATTACACACACACACACAGCCTCACACAGAACCTCATTACACAGCCTCACACAGAACCTCATTACACACACACACAGCCTCACACAGAACCTCATTACACACACACACACACAGAACCTCATTACACACACACACAGCCTCACACAGAACCTCATTACACACACAGCCTCACACAGAACCTCATTACACACACACACACACACAGCCTCACACAGAACCTCATTACACACACAGCCTCACACAGAACCTCATTACACACACACACAGCCTCACACAGGACCTCATTACACACACACACAGCCTCACACAGGACCTCATTACACACACACACACAGCCTCACACAGAACCTCATTACACACACACACAGCCTCACACAGAACCTCATTACACACACATACACACAGCCTCACACATAACCTCATTACACACACACACAGCCTCACACAGAACCTCATTACACACACACACACACACACACACACACACAGCCTCACACAGAACCTCATTAAACACACACACAGCCTCACACAGAACCTCATTACACACACAGCCTCACACAGAACCTCATTACACACACACACACACACAGAACCTCATTACACACACAGCCTCACACAGAACCTCATTACACACACACACAGCCTCACACAGAACCTCATTACACACACACACACACAGCCTCACACAGAACCTCATTACACACACACACACACACACACAGCCTCACACAGAACCTCATTACACACACACACAGCCTCACACAGAACCTCATTACACACACACACACACAGCCTCACATAGAACCTCATTACACACACACACACACACAGCCTCACACAGAACCTCATTACACACACACACACACAGCCTCACATAGAACCTCATTACACACACACACACACACACACAGCCTCACACAGAACCTCATTACAAACACCACATGGTCTCAAGGGAATATTATGGTGTTGATCTCTTGACATGGAGTTCCACAGAGACTTTAGTGTTGTCCTCTTAGGTAGTGAGATAGTAACAGGACACCAGCTGTATAAGTAGTGTAGCTGGGGGGTCTACAGGACACCAGCTGTATAGGTAGTGTAGCTGGGGGGGGGGGGGGTCTACAGGACACCAGCTGTATAGGTAGTGTAGCTGGGGGGTCTACAGGACACCAGCTGTATAGGTAGTGTAGCTGGGGGGGGGGGGGGGGGGGGGGGTCTACAGGACACCAGCTGTATAGGTAGTGTAGCTGGGGGGGGGGTCTACAGGACACCAGCTGTATAGGTAGTGTAGCTGGGGGGGGGGGTCTACAGGACACCAGCTGTATAGGTAGTGTAGCTGGGGGGGGGGGGGTCTACAGGACACCAGCTGTATAGGTAGTGTAGCTGGGGGGGGGGGGGGGGGTCTACAGGACACCAGCTGTATAGGTAGTGTAGCTGGGGGGGGGGGGTCTACAGGACACCAGCTGTATAGGTAGTGTAGCTGGGGGGTCTACAGGACACCAGCTGTATAGGTAGTGTAGCTGGGGGGGGGGGGGTCTACAGGACACCAGCTGTATAGGTAGTGTAGCTGGGGGGGTCTACAGGACACCAGCTGTATAGGTAGTGTAGCTGGGGGGTCTACAGGACACCAGCTGTATAGGTAGTGTAGCTGGGGGGGGGGGGTCTACAGGACACCAGCTGTATAGGTAGTGTAGCTGGGGGGGGGGGGGGGTCTACAGGACACCAGCTGTATAGGTAGTGTAGCTGGGGGGGGGGGTCTACAGGACACCAGCTGTATAGGCAGTGTAGCTGGGGGGTCTACAGGACACCAGCTGTATAGGTAGTGTAGCTGGGGGGTCTACAGGACACCAGCTGTATAGGTAGTGTAGCTGGGGGGTCTACAGGACACCAGCTGTATAGGTTGTGTAGCTGGGGGGGGGGGGGGTCTACAGGACACCAGCTGTATAGGTAGTGTAGCTGGGGGGGGGGGGGGGGTCTACAGGACACCAGCTGTATAGGTAGTGTAGCTGGGGGGGGGGGGGGGGTCTACAGGACACCAGCTGTATAGGTAGTGTAGCTGGGGGGGGGGGGGTCTACAGGACACCAGCTGTATAGGTAGTGTAGCTGGGGGGTCTACAGGACACCAGCTGTATAGATAGTGTAGCTGGGGGGGGGGTCTACAGGACACCAGCTGTATAGGTAGTGTAGCTGGGGGGTCTACAGGACACCAGCTGTATAGGTAGTGTAGCTGGGGGGGGGGGGTCTACAGGACACCAGCTGTATAGGTAGTGTAGCTGGGGGGGGGGTCTACAGGACACCAGCTGTATAGGTAGTGTAGCTGGGGGGTCTACAGGACACCAGCTGTATAGGTAGTGTAGCTGGGGGGTCTACAGGACACCAGCTGTATAGGTAGTGTAGCTGGGGGGTCTACAGGACACCAGCTGTATAGGTAGTGTAGCTGGGGGGGGGGGGGGTCTACAGGACACCAGCTGTATAGGTAGTGTAGCTGGGGGGGGGGGGGGGGGGGGGGTCTACAGGACACCAGCTGTATAGGTAGTGTAGCTGGGGGGGTCTACAGGACACCAGCTGTATAGGTAGTGTAGCTGGGGGGTGGGGGGGTCTACAGGACACCAGCTGTATAGGTAGTGTAGCTGGGGGGTCTACAGGACATCAGCTGTATAGGTAGTGTAGCTGGGGGGTCTACAGGACACCAGCTGTATAGGTAGTGTAGCTGGGGGGGGGGGGTCTACAGGACACCAGCTGTATAGGTAGTGTAGCTGGGGGGTCTACAGGACACCAGCTGTATAGGTAGTGTAGCTGGGGGGTCTACAGGACACCAGCTGTATAGGTAGTGTAGCTGGGGGGGGGGGGGGGGGGGGTCTACAGGACACCAGCTGTATAGGTAGTGTAGCTGGGGGGGGGGGGGGGTCTACAGGACACCAGCTGTATAGGTAGTGTAGCTGGGGGGGGGGGGGGGTCTACAGGACACCAGCTGTATAGGTAGTGTAGCTGAGGGGTCTACAGGACACCAGCTGTATAGGTAGTGTAGCTGGGGGGTCTACAGGACACCAGCTGTATAGGTAGTGTAGCTGGGGGGTCTACAGGACACCAGCTGTATAGGTAGTGTAGCTGGGGGGGGGGGGTCTACAGGACACCAGCTGTATAGGTAGTGTAGCTGGGGGGTCTACAGGACACCAGCTGTATAGGTAGTGTAGCTGGGGGGGGGGGGTCTACAGGACACCAGCTGTATAGGTAGTGTAGCTGGGGGGTCTACAGGACACCAGCTGTATAGGTAGTGTAGCTGGGGGGGGGTCTACAGGACACCAGCTGTATAGGTAGTGTAGCTGGGGGGGGGGGGGGTCTACAGGACACCAGCTGTATAGGTAGTGTAGCTGGGGGGTCTACAGGACACCAGCTGTATAGGTAGTGTAGCTGGGGGGTCTACAGGACACCAGCTGTATAGGTAGTGTAGCTGGGGGGTCTACAGGACACCAGCTGTATAGGTAGTGTAGCTGGGGGGTCTACAGGACACCAGCTGTATAGGTAGTGTAGCTGGGGGGGGGGGGGGTCTACAGGACACCAGCTGTATAGGTAGTGTAGCTGGGGGGGGGGGGGGGGGTCTACAGGACACCAGCTGTATAGGTAGTGTAGCTGGGGGGGGGGGGTCTACAGGACACCAGCTGTATAGGTAGTGTAGCTGGGGGGTCTACAGGACACCAGCTGTATAGGTAGTGTAGCTGGGGGGGGGGGTCTACAGGACACCAGCTGTATAGGTAGTGTAGCTGGGGGGGGGGGGGTCTACAGGACACCAGCTGTATAGGTAGTGTAGCTGGGGGGTCTACAGGACACCAGCTGTATAGGTAGTGTAGCTGGGGGGTCTACAGGACACCAGCTGTATAGGTAGTGTAGCTGGGGGGTCTACAGGACACCAGCTGTATAGGTAGTGTAGCTGGGGGGGGGGGTCTACAGGACACCAGCTGTATAGGTAGTGTAGCTGGGGGGGGGGGGGGGGTCTACAGGACACCAGCTGTATAGGTAGTGTAGCTGGGGGGGGGGGGGGTCTACAGGACACCAGCTGTATAGGTAGTGTAGCTGGGGGGGGGGGGTCTACAGGACACCAGCTGTATAGGTAGTGTAGCTGGGGGGTCTACAGGACACCAGCTGTATAGGTAGTGTAGCTGGGGGGGGGTCTACAGGACACCAGCTGTATAGGTAGTGTAGCTGGGGGGTCTACAGGACACCAGCTGTATAGGTAGTGTAGCTGGGGGGGGGGGTCTACAGGACACCAGCTGTATAGGTAGTGTAGCTGGGGGGGGGTCTACAGGACACCAGCTGTATAGGTAGTGTAGTGGGGGGGTCTACAGGACACCAGCTGTATAGGTAGTGTAGCTGGGGGGTCTACAGGACACCAGCTGTATAGGTAGT
>NW_028166034.1:2500-5000 GCF_964263955.1 Coregonus lavaretus
TTGTCCACTGACTGTTGGATATTGTCCACTGACTGTTGGATATTCTCCACTGACTGCTTGATATTCTCCACTGACTGTTGGATATTCTCCACTGACTGCTGGATATTCTCCACTCTGTAGGATATTCTCCACTCTGTTGGATATTCTCCACTGACTGCTGGATATTCTCCACTGACTTTTGGATATTCTCCACTCTGATGGATATTCTCCACTGACTTTAGGATATTCTTCTCTCTGTTGGATATTCTCTACTGACTGTTGGATATTCTCCACTCTGTTGGATATTCTCTACTGATTGTAGGATATTCTCCACTCTGTTGGATATTCTCCACTGACTGCTGGATATTCTCCACTGACTGTTGGATATTCTCCACTCTGGTGGATATTCTCCACTGACTGTAGGATATTCTCCACTCTGTTGGATATTCTCAACTGACTGTTTGATATTCTCCACTGACTGTAGGATATTCTCCACTCTGTTGGATATTCTCCACTGACTATTGGATATTCTCCACTCTGTTGGATATTCTCCACTGACTGTTGGACATTCTCCACTGACTATTGGATATTCTCCACTGACGGTTGGATATTCTCCACTCTGTTGGATATTCTCCACTGACTGCTGGATATTCTCCACTGACTGTTGGATATTCTCCACTGACTGTTGGATATTCTCCACTCTTTTGGATAGTCTCCACTGACTGTTGGATATTCTCCACTGACTGTAAGATGTTCTCCACTGACTGTTGGATATTCTCCACTGACTGTTGGATATTCTCCACTGACTGCTGGATATTATCCACTGACTGTTGTATATTCTCCACTGACTGCTGGATATTCTCAACTATGTTGGAAATCCTCCACTGACTGTTGGATATTCTCCACTGACTGTAGGATATTCTCCACTCTGTTGGATATTCTCCACTGACTGCTGGATATTATCCACTGACTGTTGGATATTCTCCACTGACTGTTGCATATTCTCCACTGACTGTTGGATATACTCCACTGACTGTAGGATATTCTACACTGACTGTAGGATATTCTCCACTCTGTTGGATATTATCCACTGACTGTTGGATATTCTCCACTGACTGTAGGATATTCTCCACTCTGTTGGATATTCTCCACTGACTTCTGGATATTCTCCACTGACTGCTGGATATTCTCCACTGACTGTTGGATATTCTCCACTCTGTTGGATATTCTCCACTGACTGTTGGATATTCTCCACTGACTGTAGGATATTCTCCACTCTGTTGGATATTCTCCACTGACTGTAGGATATTTTCCACTCTGTTGGATATTCTCCACTGACTGCTGGATATTATCCACTGACTGTTGGATATTCTCCACTTACTGTTGCATATTCTCTACTGACTGTTGGATATTCTCCACTGACTGTTGGAAATTCTCCAATGAATGTTGGAAATTCTCCACTGACTGTTGGATATTCTCCACTGACTGTTGGATATTCTCCTATGACTGTTGGATATTCTCCACTGACTGCTGCATATTCTCCACTTACTGCTGGATATTCTACACTGACTGTTGGATATTCTCATTTTTTACATTTACATTTTAGTCATTTAGCAGACACTCTTATCCAGAGCGACTTACAGTTAGTGAATACCTATTTTTTTATACTGGCCCACCGTGGGAATCGAACCCACAACCCTGGCGTTGCAAACGCCATGCTCTATCAACTGAGCTACATCCCTGCCGGCCATTCCCTCCCCTACCCTGGACAACGCTGGGCCAATTGTGCGCCGCCCATGAGTCTCCCGGTCGCGGCCGGCTGCGACAGAGCCTGGATTCGAACCAGGATCTCTAGTGGCACAGTTAGCACTGCGATGCAGTGCCTTAGACCACTGCGCCACTCAGGAGACACTGCGGACCACTGCGCCACTGACTGTTGGATATTCTCCACTGACTGTTGGATATTCTCCACTGACTGTTGGATATTCTCCACTGACTGCTGGATATTCTCCACTGACTGTTGGATATTCTCCACTGACGAATGGATATTCTCCACTCTGTTGGATATTCTCCACTTACTGTAGGATATTTTCCACTTTGTTGGATATTCTCCACTGACTGCTGGATATTCTCCACTGACTGTAGGATATTTTCCACTCTGTTGGATATTCTCCACTGACTGTTGGATATTCTCCACTGACTGTAGGATATTTTCCAGTTTGTTGGATATTCTCCACTGACTGATGGATATTCTCCACCGACTGTAGGATATTTTCCACTCTGTTGGATATTCTCCACTGACTGTTGGATATTCTCCACTGATTGATGGATATTTTCCACTTTGTTGGATATTCTCCACTGACTGATGGATATTCTCCACTGACTGTAGGATATTTTCCACTTTGTTAGATATTCTCCACTGACTGATGGATATTCTCCACTGACTGTAGGATATTTTCCACTTTGTTGGATATTCTCCACTGACTGCTGGATATTTTCCATTTTGTTGGATATTCTCCAC
>NW_028166033.1:0-59935 GCF_964263955.1 Coregonus lavaretus
TGTTTTTCTGCAAAGGGACCAGGACGACTGATCCGTGTAAAGGAAAGAATGAATGGGGCCATGTATCGTGAGATTTTGAGTGAAAACCTCCTTCCATCAGCAAGGGCATTGAAGATGAAACGTGGCTGGGTCTTTCAGCATGACAATGATCCCAAACACACCGCCCGGGCAATGAAAGAGTGGCTTCGTAAGAAGCATTTCAAGGTCCTGGAGTGGCCTAGCCAGTCTCCAGATCTCAACCCCATAGAAAATCTTTGGAGGGAGTTGAAAGTCCGTGTTGCCCAGCGACAGCCCCAAAACATCACTGCTCTAGAGGAGATCTGCATGGAGGAATGGGCCAAAATACCAGCAACAGTGTGTGAAAACCTTGTGAAGACTTACAGAAAACGTTTGACCTGTGTCATTGCCAACAAAGGGTATATACAAGGTATTGAGAAACTTTTGTTATTG
Organism: Coregonus lavaretus; assembly: GCF_964263955.1. Lineage (NCBI taxonomy): Eukaryota > Metazoa > Chordata > Actinopteri > Salmoniformes > Salmonidae > Coregonus > Coregonus lavaretus. The sequence continues at coordinate 451 of NW_028166033.1, forward strand.
ACAAAATACTTATTTTCCACCATAATTTGCAAATAAATTCATTACAAATCCTACAATGTGATTTTCTGGAATTACTTTCCTCATTTTGTCTGTCATAGTTGAAGTGTACCTATGATGAAAATTACAGGCCTTTCTCATCTTTTTAAGTGGGAGAACTTGCACAATTGGTGGCTGACTAAATACTTTTTTCCCCCACTATATAACAATGAAGCTGGTACTCAGTTAGTTGTTTAATGAGTCTTATACCCATGGCGTTGATAGGCAAAGGTTTTACTATAGCCAGTAACCTCATCTCATCTCACAACCAAAGTATTTTATTTGAGACTACAGCAAACACAGTGCATCATGGTCTACCACAACATACTGTTGCCAAAACACCCCCTGTAAATGCGGCTCTCTTATTGGCAACCTTGGACTCCACTGCAAAATCACACAATGATGATGGCGTGTCAATGACAGTTACTCTACAGTGAAAGACACTTGTCTGCAAGGTTAATTACATAGCTATAGAGCTGCTAGCTCATTATCATACATAGATAAGAGCCTTTTGTAAGATAATACGCACACAGATATCCCATGAGACTACAGGCGTGTATTTCCCTCTACATGGGAGCTCTAACGCTGAAGAATTAGCCAAACAGCTTCCCTAGTGATGTTGTTCAACATTGTATCACTAGCTAGCGTCCAACAGTGTACACCATGTACATCATCCCCATGAGAGAGAAAGAGAGACACACAAATTGCCCTCAGATTACACAGACCCACAATTTAATAAAAACATATATTAGGTTAAATACCACAGTGTGCCATCATAGCAGCAATATTTGTGACCTGTTGTCACAAGAAAAGGGTAGCCAGTGAAGCACAAACAACATTGTAAATACAACCCATTATTTACCCTTTTGTACTATTTGCAAATTGTTACAACACAACATAGCCATAATATAACATTTGAAATGTCTCTATTCTTTTGAAACTTGTGTGAGCGTAATGGTTACGGATCATTTCTGATTGTTTATTTTACTTTTGTTTATTATCTATTTCACTTGCTTTGGCAATGTTTCCCATGCGAATAAAGCCCTTCGAATTGAACTGAGAGCGAGAGAGCGAGAGAGAGCTGTGTGTTAATCAATTAGCAGGCTGTAACAGTCCATCTGGGCTAGAGGGGCCATCTGAACAACATATGGCTAGAGGAGAAACGAGGGGAGGAGAGGAGGAGGAAAGCAGGAGGAGAGGCCTGGGGAGTAGACACTTCCTGAATCCAAAATCAACCCTTAGTTATCCTCTCCTCCCAAGGCACTCCTGTAGATCTCAAAGAAAAGTATAGGTATAAGCAACATTATGGTAGAACATAGCCTCTCTCTCTCAACTGTCTATCCTGAGTGTGACTGATATTATTACAACCTCACTTCCTCCTTAGAAGGAATTAGCCATGGTGATCAAAGCATAGCATGAGCACAATGTGGAATTTAATGTCATTGCTATGGCTTCTGTTGCCATAACATGATTGATGTAATCCATTTGTTTAGCTCCTGTACTCCCGTTTCCATCAGAGAATAACGCTAAGCCTGAACCTGTCAGGTGGGAATAACAGTAAAGCTCTATGATGATGTATAGTAAGTCATGGTGCTAGATGTTACATAGCTTGCATCCCAAATGACACCTTATTCCCTATTTAGTCCCCATAGGTCCCCTTAAAAAGTAGTGCACTATATAGGGGAAATGGTGCCATTTGGTAGGCATAAGATATGTTCAGGACGTTATTCTGAACTTGATAATACCTAGTAGACTGCATGCATGAGGCAAATGACTAACCCCAGTTCAGAGTTAGGTTTGAATGTAACATCTCAACATCTTTCTCTTTCTATTTTAGATTGGCTCAGAGCAGGCCTATGAACATGACATACACTACATGGCCAAAAGTATGTGGACACCTGCTCGTCGAACATCTCATTCCAAAATCATGGGCATTAATATGGAGTTGGTCCCCCCTTTGCTGCTATAACAGCCTCCACTCTTCTGGGAAGGCTTCCACTAGCTGTTGGAACATTGCTGCGGGGACTTGCTTCAATTCAGCCACAAAAGCATTAGTGAGGTCAGACACTGATGTTGGGCGATTAGGCCTGGCTCACAGTCGGCGTTCCAATTCATCCCAAAGGTGTTTGATGGGGTTGAGGTCAGGGCTCTATGCAGGCCTTCCACACCGGTTTCGACAAACCATTTTATTGTATGGACCTCGCTTTGTGCACAGGGACATTGTCATGCTGAAACAGGAAAGGGCCTTCCCCAAACTGTTGCCACAAAGCTGGAAGCACAGAATTGTCTAGAATGTTATTGTATGCTGTAGCATTAAAATTTCCTTTCACTGGAACTAAGGGGCCTAGCCGGAACAATGAAAAACAGCCCCAGATCATTATTCCTCCTCCAACAAACTTTACAGTTGGCACTATGCATTGGGCAGGTAGCGTTCTCCTGGCATTCGCCAAACCCAGATTCGTCCATCGGGCTGCCAGATCTCTCTCCATCTGTCTTTTTTAGATTGGTTAAGGGCAGGCCTATGAACATAACATCTCTCTCTCTCTCTCTCTCTCTCTCTCTCTCCATTTCTCTGTCTGTTTTAGAATGACTAAGAGCAGGCCTATGAACATAACATCTCTTTCTCTCTCTTGTCTCTCTCTCTCTCTCCTCTCTCTATCTCTCTCTTTTTCTCGCTCCATCTCTCTATCTGTTTTAGATTGGCTCTTTGCAGGCCCATGACATTATTAGTTATAATAAGAGAAGAGTAAAAAGAATCAAACCCTGCACCAGCTAATCTAGCCTTAGTAACAATGAGCACATACCCTGGTGTAACTCAAACACCTTGCACTGCTTACTTTGGCCTGTCTGTCCCATACACTCACACATACTCCACAGTAGAGCTGGGCAATATAGACAAAAAACCATATCACAATGAATTTACTGAATTATCACGATAATGATAAATTGAACAATATGTTCATAACATTTTTTTTTTTACATTACCCTTAAAACTACTATTACTACTTTGAATGTTGTAGCTATCAATTGTCCCATTAACAATCACCTATATTAGCAATCTTATTTAATTTCAAACTTCAATTTCTCTAGTAGGGCCCTATTATTTATCATAATAAACAATATCAGCAAAATGGTTGGTTTGTTCAGTGTCGATCATTTTAAGTTTATCGTCCCAGCTCTACTCCACAGACTCACATATAGGCTTACTTTGGCCTGTGTGTCCCGAAGACTCACATACACTACAGAGGCCCTCAGAAAGGGGGCCCGTTCCAAACCATACAGAACAAAGCTCCAACCACTGCACAATGTCTTGACTTGTTGAGATTGGGCACAGGGGGCAGTATTAAGATGTAGGTTAGCGTTTTTCCTCATGAATCTTGTTCTGGAGGCAGCTCTGCAGAGTGGTCACTAGCAAGTACAGCCACAAAGTCATAAAATCAGATTTTAAACCTAACCTTAACATTAACTACACTGCTAACCCTAATGCCTAACCCTAACCTTAAATTAAGCTATTTTGTGTCCGTGATGAGATTCAAACTCGCAACCTTTAGGTTGCTAGACTTTCAGGTTATATGGCTACCCATCCAGCATGACAAACCACCCTACTTTAGTTTTTACTTTAAGTAACCATCTGTCTTATGTAACCATAAAAAACGTAACATATCACTTTAATAATGTGTACATATCTTGCACTACTCATCTCATATGTATATACTGCATTCTATTCTATAATATTCTACTGTATCTTAGTCAATGCCGCTCTGTCATTGCTGTCATTGCTTGTACATATGTATATATTCTTAAATCCCATTCCTTACTAGTTTTGTGTGTATTGGGTATATGTTGTGAAATTGTTGTGAAATTGTTAGATATTACTTGTTAGATATTACTGCACCGTCGGAGCTAGAAGCACAAGCATTTCGCTACACCCGCTATAACATCTGCTAAACACGTGTATGTGACAAATCAAATTTTATTTTATTTGATATCATACTAATTTGAGTGTCCCGGATGTACATTTACTATGTTACGTCTAGCCTATGAGACCAGGCTGCTGGCCAACCTGTCTGATTTGTCTCAATGTTCTACCACTCCACAGAGATCGAAGATAAGTGTCTCTAGTCCAGAAATCACACAGTAATACTGTGACTGTGTGACTGTGTGACTGTGGTCGTGTGCGTGTGTGTGTGTGTGCATGCATGTGTGTACGTGCGTGTGCGCGTGTGTGTGTGGCCTTGAGTATATTGTGTGTAGTGAGATTGAAGCCTAGAGGGGTGGTTAATAAACAATAAAGATCACAGGCGGAGCAGAGAGAAGGGAGAAGAGAGAAGGGAGCAGAGAGCAGGGATGGAGGTGGTGAATTATCTCCTTGTCTAGACTGGAGATGAACAGAAGGACAAAGAGCATCATAACACAGCCTGAAACAACTGGAGAGTCCACAGGGACACACACATCATGCACGCAAACTCACAAACAGATATATGGAAGCACAAAATCATGTACGTACACACGCACTCAGGTCCGCACGCGTGTCTACTCTTTCTAACACACACACACACACACACACACACACACACACACACACACACACACACACACACACACACACACACACACACAGAAATTTTTTGTAAACACATAACACTTTCCCTATAAGTTAACATGAAATAAAATATATACACTTTAACTGACAATACAATTAATCATGCTGCAAGGGCAATCGAAGACCTTGGGTGCTTCCCAAATGGCACTATATTCCCAATGTAGTGCACTACTTTTAACCAGGGCCCATAGGGCTCTGGTCAAAAGTTGTGCACTATGTACAGTGAGGGAAAAATGTATTTGTACGTTTGCCCACTGACAAAGAAATGATCAGTCTATCATTTTAATGGTAGGTTTATTTGAACAGTGAGAGACAGAATAACAAAAAAAACATCCAGAAAAACGCATGTAAAAAATGTTATAAATTGATTTGCATTTTAATGAGGGAAATAAGTGTTTGACCCCCTCTCAATCAGAAAGATTTCTGGCTCCCAGGTGTCTTTTATACAAGTAACGAGCTGAGATTAGAAGCACACTCTTAAAGGGAGTGCTCCTAATCTCAGTTTGTTACCTGTATCAAAGACACCTGTCCACAGAAGCAATCAATCAATCAGATTCCAAACTCTCCACCATGGCCAAGACCAAAGAGCTCTCCAAGGATGTCAGGGACAAGATTGTAGACCTACACAAGGCTGGAATGGGCTACAAGACCATCGCCAAGTAGCTTGGTGAGAAGGTGACAACAGTTGGTGGGATTATTCACAAATGGAAGAAACACAAATTAACTGTCAATCTCCCTCGGCCTGGGGTTCCATGCAAGATCTCACCTCGTGGAGTTGCAATGATCATGAGAACGGTGAGGAATCAGCCCAGAACTACACAGGAGGATCTTGTCAATGATCTCAAGGCAGCTGGGACCATAGTCACCAAGAAAACAATTGGTAACACACTACGCCGTGAAGGACTGAAATCCTGCAGCGCCCGCAAGGTCCCCCTGCTCAAGAAAGCACATATACAGGCCCGTCTGAAGTTTGCCAATGAACATCTGAATGATTCAGAGGAGAAATGGGTGAAAGTGTTGTGGTCAGATGAGACCAAAATCGAGCTCTTTGGCATCAACTCAACTCGCCGTGTTTGGAGGAGGAGGAATGCTGCCTATGACCCCAAGAACACCATCCCCACCGTCAAACATGGAGGTGGAAACATTATGCTTTGGGGGTGCTTTTCTGCTAAGGGGACAGGACAACTTCACCGCATCAAAAGGACGATGGACGGGGCCATGTACCGTCAAATCTTGGGTGAGAACCTCCTACCCTCAGCCAGGGCATTGAAAATGGGTCGTGGATGGGTATTCCAGCATGACAATGACCCAAAACACATGGCTCAAGAAGAAGCACATTAAGGTCCTGGAGTGGCCTAGCCAGTCTCCAGACCTTAATCCCATAGGAAATCTGTGGAGGGAGCTGAAGGTTCGATTTGCCAAACGTCAGGCTCGAAACCTTAATGACTTGGAGAAGATCTGCAAAGAGGAGTGGGACAAAATCCCTCCTGAGATGTGTGCAAACCTGGTGGCCAACTACAAGAAACGTCTGACCTCTGTGATTGCCAACAAGGGTTTTGCCACCAAGTACCAAGTCATGTTTTGCAGAGGGGTCAAATACTTATTTCCCTCATTAATATGCAAATCAATTCATACATTTTTTTACATGCATTTTTCAGGATTTTTTTGTTGTTATTCTGTCTCTTACTGTTCAAATAAACCTACCATTCAAATTATAGACTGATCACGTCTTTGTCAGTGGGCAAACGTACAAAATCAGCAGGGGATCAAATACTTTTTTCCCTCACTGTAGGAAATAGGGTGCTATTTGGGACGCATGTCTTGTTTGTGGTCACAAGTGATTTCAGTTTACGGTGGATATCAGAGAGAAAAGCTTTAGAGAGATGTAATTAACAGGCAGTTTAAAACATGTAAACACAATATGATTCATGTTTTTGCTGATAGCGACTATTTGGAAGAAAGGTCTTAACTACTGACAGTATAATGACAGTGATAGGTGGATGTTGTTACCTACTGAACTGAGTTGAATGCAAAGTATTTCTTGTTATGACTATAGAATACATACACAGCAAATTATCCAGTGTTAAAAAAAAATGAATGAATGAACACTGAGAGTGTTAAATCAACACTGACAGTGTTGAGTCTGTGGACCCATATAGACACCAGAACAGTGCTAAATTAACACACTGCATAGTGTAAATCCTTAATCAAATATTTCCCAGAGTGCCTTGCCTTTCGAATAAATTGCAGAGTTACCACCCATGACCGTATTTGTTAGTAACAGAGACATGGTTGTTGCATTCATCAATTTTCAGTCCTGTTAACTTCACCAAGTGAGATCCTAAGCTAATATGTTATCATTAAAAAATAAAAAATAAATATAAATATATATATATATATATATATATATATATATATATATATATATATATATATATATATATATATACAGTACCAGTCAAAAGTTAAAACACCTACTCATTTGTCACGGATTCTGCCGAGACTGCCCTTCCTTCTGGTTCGGGCAGGCTGCGGCGTTCGTCGTCACCGGAATACTAGCTGCTGCCGATCTATGTTTTATGTTTCTATGTTCACCTGGTTGTTGTCTAGTGTTGCGCACCTGTTTCCCATTATAGTATTATGTCCTTCCCTATTTAACCTGTTCGCCCCCACTGTGTGTTGTGCATGTTTGTTGCTTGTTACGAGTGTCGTTTGTGAGCGGGTTTTCTCCTCCATGTGTTTGGAGGTTTTGCTTGTTTCTTTACTATTCAGTAAAGTAGATTTCCATTTCATTCTGTGTCCTGCACTCGACTCTGGCCTACCGCATTCCACAGACATTCATGACATCATTCCAGGGTTTTACTTTATTTTTACTATTTTCTACATTGAATAATAATAGTGAAGACATCAAAACTATGAAAAAACACATATGGAATCATGTAGTAACCAAAAAAGTGTTAAACAAATCAAAATATATTTTATATTTAAAATTCTTCAAATAGCCATACATTCCATGTATTTTTCTCTGTCACTGGTGGGTGCCAGAAGGTATGCTTGCCAGTGGGGGGCCACTGGTGCTAATCTTAGAAGGAGTACGTGATGGAATATCCTGACTAGGGTGCAAGACGATACCATATAGGGTGATACTATTGTGGTTAGGAGTGACACTCAATAATGGTTGGCAACTGTTGGATGGAATTAGCTTGCAAAGCAGTATATAAACTGACAGGTTTTCTATGTAATTCATTCGAATAGTAAGATGCAACCCACGTGTATCTTGCTATGTTTAATCCGGTGGGGAGTTCAAATGACAATAGGCCAAACACGTGCAACTTTTCATGTTGAACCCGGTACCGTAATATTAAATACATGTATCAACTCTCCATCTAAGTGTTTAACTATTCTCTTGCATCCTGAATTACTTGATACCGGAGAAACTCATCATAACAGTGTATTTGGACCATGTTAGGTCCTCTATAGCCCTGTTGATGTGAATGGGGGCGTGCTCGGCTGTCTGTTTCCTGTAGTCCACGATCAGCTCCTTTGTCTTGCTGACATTGAGGTTGTTGTCCTGGTACCACACTGCCAGGTCTCTGACCTCCTCCCTATAGGCTCATCATCGTCGGTAGTCAGGCCTACCACTGTCGTGCTGTCGGCAAACGCTATGATGGTGTTGAATTTGTGCGCAGCCACGCTGTCATGGGTGAACAGGGAGTACAGGAGGGGACTAAGCACGCACCCCTGAGGGGCCCTCGTGTTGAGGGTAAGCGTGGCGGATGTGTTGTTGGAGGGCACTATGGTATTGAGCGCTTAATTTTGTCCAGGTAGGAAATGGCAGTGTGGAGTGCAATATGGATCTGTTGGGGTGGTATGCGAGTTGGAGTAGGTACAGCGTGTCTGGGATGATGGTGTTGATGTGAGCCATGATCAGCCTTTCAATGTTAACCTGTTTAAAGGTCTTACTCGCATCGTCGCATCGGGTACAGAGCGCGTGATCACACAGTTGTTCAGAACAGCCGGTGCGCTCATGCATGGTTCAGTGTTGCTAGCCTCGAAGCGAGTGTAGAAGACATTTAGGTTGTCTGGTAGACTCACGTCACTCGTCACTGTTTGTTGGTTCGTCGGAGGGTGTAGCGCGATTTCTTATAAGAGTCCAGATTAGTGTCCCGCTCCTTGAAAGCGGCAGCTCTAGCCTTTAGCTCAGTGCAGATGTTGCCTGTAATCCATGGCTTCTGGTTGGGATATGTACGTAGGTCACTGTGGGGACAATATCAATCGGTGATGCACATATTAATTATGCCGGTGACTGATGTGGTACACTGAATGCAATCGGATGAATCCCGGAACATATTCCAGTCTGTACTAGCGAAACATTCCTGTAGCTTAGCATTCGCTTCATCGGACTACTTCCATATTGAGCGTGTCAATGGTACTACCTGTTTGAGTTTGTGCTTGTAAGCAGGAATCAGGAAGAGAGAGTTATGGTCAGATTTGCCAAATGGAGGGCGAGGGAGAGATTCGTATGCGTCAACTGTGTGTGGAGTAATGGCGATCTAGAGTAACATATTGGATTAATGAATGAATGATGAATGAATTAATCGTTAAATGTACATGCACAAACATAGATATCGAAATACATAATTCAAAAAAGCAACCTGCAACAAAGCATGCTGGGAAATATGATAATGATAGGCGTGGTTTACGTTCAAAGTGATGCGTATGAGTTTCAGGCCCCTGTATTAGGGTAAAACTACTAGGCCCTCAAAATAAGGCCTCGTGAAAAATATGTATGGTATTGTGTTAAATATATTTTTTTTAGGATAACATTAGCTTTTGACCGAAAATGGATGACTGCAACAACCATGTCTCTGTCACTAACAAATACAGTCATGGGTGGTAACTCTACAATTTACTTGAAAGGCACTATGGGAAATATTTGAATAAGACTTTGCACTAAGCAGTGTGTTAATTTAACACTGTTCTGGTGTCTATATGCGTCTGCAGACTCAACACTTTCAGTGTTGATTTAACACCGTGTGATGATAAAAAAAATGTAACACTGGAGAATTTGTGTGTTTTATTCATTGTCTGTTGGGATGTGCAGGAGTGAGGAGAAGTTATCAGTGCATGTCATGAATGCGTGTGTGTGTGTGTGTGTGTGTGTGTGTGTGTGTGTGTGTGTGTGTGTGTGTGTGTGTGTGTGTGTGTGTGTGTGTGCCTGCGTGGGTGGGTGGGTGTGTGTGTTAGACTGTGGGTGTTTCTCAAAATGCATGCTACCGTGTTCCAAGCAAGCAAATTGGAGCACCGGAGGATCGGAGTATGAGTTCAAATCAAAGTATGCGAAACAGAGCACGGAGGGCACTTCTCGAATGCGTTCTTCATTTGTACATATTTTGAAGCATGCATCGACGCAAGCTTCAGCGGAAAATATGCCCAGAAAAATGACTTAAAATATTACGTAAAATGTCTTGAAATCAATGGAGTTCAGCTGAAGCGAGAGAAAATAAACTGTTGCCCATTCACATCTCATATGTTGCCTGATTACAATACTTTATCTTGACACGTTAATAAGTACATGCTGTTTTACTTTTGGCATTTTTACCTGCATACAATTCCCACTGTATTCAGACCCCTTGACCTTTTCCACATTTTGTTACTTTACACTTTTTTCTAAAATGGATCAAATTGTTTTTTTCCACCCCTCATCAATCTACACACAATACCCCATAATGACAAAGCAAAAACAGGTTTCTAGAAATTTTTGCAAATGTATAAAAAAATAAACAACTGAAATATTACATTTACATAAGTACTCAGACCCTTTTCTCAGTACTTTGTTGAAGCACCTTTGGCAGCGGTTACAGCCTCGAGTCTTCTTGGGTATGATGCTACCAGCTTGACACACCTGTATTAGGGGAATTTCTCTCATTCTTCTCTGCAGATCCTCTCAAGCTCTGTCAGGTTGGATGGGGAGAGTCGCTGCACAGCTATTTTCAGTTCTCTTCAGAGATGTTTGATCGAGTTCAAGTCCGGGCTCTGGCTAGGCCACTCAAGGACATTCAGAGACTTGTCCCAAAGCTACTCCTGCCAGGTTTCCTCCAGACGTGACGCTTGGCATTCAGGCCAAAGAGTTCAATCTTGGTTTCATCAGACCAGAGACTCTTGTTTCTCATGGTGTGAGAGTCTTTCGGTGCCTTTTGGCAAACTCCAAGCGGGCTGTCATGTGCCTTTTACTGAGGAGTGACTTCCGTCTGGCCACTCTACCATTAAGGCCTGATTGTTGGAGTGCTGCAGAGATGGTTGTCCTGGAATCTTCTCCCATCTTCACAGAGGAACTCTAGAGCTCTGTCAGAGTGAACATTGGGTTCTTGGTCCCCTCCTTGACCAAGGCCCTTCTCCCCCGATTGCTCAGTTTGGCCGGGCGGCTAGCTATAAGAAGAGTCTTGGTGGTTCCAAACTTCTTCCATTTAAGAATGATGGAGGTCACTGTGTTCTTGGGGAACTTCAATGCTGCAGATATTTTTTGGTACCCTTCCCCAGATCTGCGCCTCGACACAATCCTGTCTCGGAGCTCTACGGACAATTCCTTTGACCTCATGGCTTGGTTTTTGCTCTGACATGTACTGTCAACTGTGGGACCTTATATAGACAGGTGTGTGCCTTTCCAAATAATGTCCAATCAATTGAATTTACCACAGGTGGACTCCAATCAAGTTGTAGAAACATCTCAAGGATTATCAATGGAAACAGGATGCACCTGAGCTCAAATTCGAGTCTCATAGCAAAGGGTCTGAATACATATGTAAATAAGGTATTTCTGTTTTTTAAAAACCTGTTTTTGCTTTGTCATTATAGGGTAGTTTGTGTAGATTGCTGAGGACATGTAAAAAAAAAAATCCATTTTGGAATAAGGTTGTAACGTAACAAAATTTGAAAAAAGTCAAGGGGTCTGAATACTTTCCAAAGGCACTGTATGTAGATTGCAAGCCCATAGTAAGTCAATAAGGCTAACTGGATAGCTACTACTATTAGCCAGCCAAATGGCAACAAATAATTGTTAGCTAGCTACCCACAAAGAATCTACCTTGCATAACTTTAGTTTTAGGTAATTTTTGTCTGGTAAACTATCTGTTTACCAGGCAAAGAATATTACGATTCACATATAGCTAGCTGATAAGTAAAACATTTGCTTTCTGTATATCTTGTTTCGTCTCTATTGTTGCCATTGTCCTGGCTGGAAGAAGGTTCAGTGAATGGGGAGGTGCAGCATGAGGTAATACAGTAGAGGGCGGTGCGAGTGCTTCTATAATGTAATGTTTTATGAGTTCTCCACACTCTTGTCCTCACAAGAATATACTCAAGAGAACGTCCACAGAGAATGAATAACGGAGCATGAGCGTGTGGACCACGGTGGTATGCACATTGAGATACCCTGTGTCTCTGGAGGATCTTACCGGGCCATGACAGGTCAGGGAGTCACCATATGCTCTCTCACACTGGGCATCACACTCGACACACACCGAGCCGTTGTCATACTCACGCACCTCCCTGGGAGAGACAGAGAGAGATGGAGAGAAGGAGAGAAGGAGAGAGGAAGGTAGACAGATGGAGACAGGGAGGGAGGAAAGGGAGGGGAAAGGAGAGAAAGAGGGAGGGAGAGAGAGCAGACAGAGGGAGGGAGGGAGGGGTAAAGGAGAGTAGAGGAAGATGTAGACAGTGAGAAAGAACAAAGTGTGTCAGATCCAGAGTCTAGAGGAAGGGAGGTGAGCTGTGCTCCTCTGAATCTGTCTAGAGGAATAGCTGGAGGGGTTTTATGGCCTCAGGCGCTGCAGTCATTGGGGTACTGTTGTACATACACACTTTTCCACGGTATATACTGTACACCAGTAGCAACAGCATGCTGACAAGATGGCTGAAATGAGCCTGGGCATGAGCCAGGACTACTGGAGATGAAAACTAAAGGAGAAAACATAAAGGAGAACTGACTACTAACATACTGCTGTCTTTCGCTTAAATCACAATTTGAAAACAAATACATTACACATAGGGGAGAGTGGGGTAAGTTGAGCCTACGGGGTAAGTTGAGCCACCATTGTTTCTGGGAAACCATACACAAAATGCTTGTATCCAAACCAAAGGAGATCATTTCGGGATTGTTCTATACAAATAGATCAGTTGGGGTCTCTATAAGCTTCAATAGGTCTTAAACCTAGCATGAAAGTGCATCCTTGTAGCTGTGTGGGCTAATATAGTCAAAATGTTTGCCTTTGGGTAAGTTGAGCCAATGGTCATGGGGTAAGTTGAGCCAATGGCAAGTTGAGCAATTTGAAGTGGGATAAGAGGTAACAACAGGGCCTGGCTTATTTTTAAAGTGTTTTTTTTAAGTACAAAGTGTTTGTTAGGTGTTAAGCCTGTGTTAAAAGATGCTTAACATTATTAAAAGACAAACAAGTGATTGTGATTGTGTTGAATTGTCTTTGGGAAATAAAGATAGACATGGTTTAAAAAGGTAGTGGTAATATTTCATTCAGTACAGAAATGTGTAGGCGGCTTAACTTACCCTGTCCCTCGGCACAAAACTATAATGTTTACATGAATTCTGATTATTTACAGGGATACACAACATTCTGAATTATACACTGAGTATACAAAACATTAAGAACACCTGCTCTTTCCATGACAGACTTACCAGGTGAATCCAGGTGAAAGATATGATCCCTTATTAATGTAACTTGTTAAATCCACATCAATCAGTGTAGATGAAGGGGAGGAGACAGGTTAAAGAAGGATTTTTATGCCTTGAGAACTGAGACATAGATTGTTGAATGTGTGCAATTCAGAGGGTTAATGGGCAAGACAAAAAATGTAAGTGCCTTTGAAAGGGGTATGGTAGTAGGTGCCAGGTGCACCGGTTTGTGTAAAAAATTGCAACGCTGCTGGGTTTTTCACGCTCAACAGTTTCCATTGTGTATCAATAATGGTCCACCACCCAAAGGACATCCAGCCAACTTGACACAACTGTGGGAAGCATTGGAGTCAACATGGGCCAGCATCCATGTGGAACACTTTTGACACCTTGTAGAGTCCATGCCCTGACAAATTGAGGCTGTTCTGACGTCAAAAGGGGGAGGGTGCAACTCAATATTAGGAAGGTGTTCTTAATGTTTGGTATACTTAGAAAATACTATAATATTTCCCTGGACGGAGTGATGCTGAATGTACGGTTTTTAGTCAAAACAAATCAAAATAACATTGTACATTCATCTTTTATTTAACATTATTTTGAAACCAAGCCAAATCCAATATCCCTTTACTTTTACTGGTTGCCAAGTAATGTGCTGGCAAGTTTTTAAAACTGTGCGCAGGAGCTTGCTCCCAGTTCTAATACATTTCTTAAACCTCAATCAATCGCCGGCATCAATGTCAAAATTAGTTTGAGAGAGAGACAGAGGAAACGATCAATAAAATATAGATCTGTGTGAACCTTCAGTAAATGGATCAGGGAGAGAGATTATGCAGCAGATAGACCTAAAAAGGAAACTTCTCAATAAACGCAGGATTGTATTAGAGAGATAAAGAGAGAGAGTGTGTGTGTGTGTGTCTTCAGTTTAATTTGGCATTGAAGGTCACTGGATGTCATGGGCTGCGTCCATATAAAGTGCACTACTTTTGACCAGGGCCCGTAGGGAAACCCCTAGCGCTCTAGCCAGAAGTAGTCTGCTATTTAGGGACTAGAGTGCCATTTGGGACACAGACATTAACCGTTGAGCATGCACACACAATCTGATGCATTTCTCTGTGTTACACTACTACACCCTAAAGCGTTATAGCTCATTATATTGGCTATATTGATAGCATCACTTTGGGGTATAGCATGGCTTTTCAGCTAAAGCCAACGGGTGTTCCATACATTCAAAAATCAACAGTAAAATAAGAAGTCACTGGCGGGGCTTGGAAAGTCATTACATAACAACGACAAAGTAAGACAGTTGGCTTGGCCCCCTGCCTTAAACATACAAGGAGAGACAGTGCAGGCCCTGATGATGATGATGATGTGTGTGTGTGTGTGTGTGTGTGTGTGTGTGTGTGTGTATGTGTGTGTGTGTGTGTGTGTGTGTGTGTGTGTGTGTGTGTGTGTGTGTGTGTGTGTGTGTGTGTGTGTGTGTGTGTGTGTGTGTGTGTGTGTGTGTGTGTGTGTGTGTGTGTGTGTGTGTGTGTGTGTGTGTGTGTGTGTGTGTGTGTGTGTGTGTGTGTGTGTGTGTGTGTGTGTGTGTGTGTGTGTGTGTGTGTGTGTGTGTGTGCCAGTCCGTGTGGTGCTTCTTCCCTTTGTCTAATACCAAGTGGGACTCCTCTATGGGATCTAAAATCGAATTAGGATTAATTATGCTTTATCCAGACAACACAATGCCATGCAGGGTGGCATGGGAGGTAGGTATTTGTCTTGTACAGCTATGGTTTAAATGGGTTATGGTTTAACATCTCCTTTATGTTAGCTAAGACTCCCATGGCTCTCCGTAGGGTTAAGCTTCTCTATGGCCTAAGCTGCTCTCTGTCTCTCTCTCTGTCTATTTTTTTCTGTCAGTCTCTCTCTCTGTCTCTCTCTTTTTCTGTCTCTCTGTCTCTGTTTCTCACTGTCTCTCTCTTTCTCTCTCTCTGCAGTCAGTGACTGGGTGGGTGCTATTCTTGTTCTAGGACAGAGGCACGGTCTGTCTGTCTGCTACACATGTCAAGAAGCTTGCTGAGCACTTAACACCTCTGTTCTAGCAGAAGACCCGGAGGACAGAAGCTTTTACGCATGGACTTCACTTCCTACAGGAGTTCCTACCTAAATCTCCACTATAACAGTTGCACTCTGCATCTGCGTTGTCCTCTTTTCTTATTAACCTTTTGTGTTGACTCAGTCACTCAAAATAAACAATTACCTTCAAGACAGAGACGTTAGGAAATGCAAAATAGCTTTTGTGGAGTGAAAATAAACAAGTCATGCAATTAGATGTTTTTCCTCCTAATGTAAGAGTGCCCCATAGTGAACAAGACATTGTCTCAATCATATAAACATACAATATAATACTATCGGGCAGTTTCCCAGACACAGATTAAGCCTAGTCCTGGACTTGAAAGCAGTTTTAATGGAGGTTCTCCATTGAGCATGCTTTTTAGTCCCAGGCTAAGCTTAATCTGTGTTCGGGAACCCGCCCCTATGTGTTATAAAGAACGTAAGTCTATGGTCTCAGTAGACTTCAATCAGTAGCGTCTTGTGGCTCTGGGATTGGTTAGTAGCATCTCTTGCATCTCTTTGATTGGATGAGCTGTGAGCGGTGGCGTGCAGACAGGCAGACAGGTAGGCAGAGCGTGGCCCCGTGCGCAAGCAGTGACTGTGACACGCAGTGACACGCCTAACCCCCCTGCCCTCGTTTGGCATACCTCTCCAAACTGGCCTCACGCTTCTCGACCACGAAGGGTCCCGACGGCTGCCTGGACCTAGAGCCAGTCAGTCTGCAAGGCAAAACAATCATCCATTTCTGTGTCTACTGTAGTGTACACCCGCCATAGACATATAATCTATTTCTATTTATACATTACCCAGACACCACACTGGTATAGCGTTATCAATAGTCTGGCTTACGGTTCAGATGATGAAATTTAACTTTGAATGTCTCACCTGTTGTCTCAAAGCCTTTTAAACTAAGTATTAGAGATGATTATACAGGTAAACAACAACAAACACAACAAAATAGACAATGTAGAGATCTGAAATAATGCAAGGAATGCTCATACAATCCCTTAACCAATCCCCTGATCAAGTACACTCCCTCAGACCACATGTTGTCTCCTATGCTCCAACTCAAAGTAAGTACGTGGACGTGGACGTGGACGTGTTTAACTATTGTTGTGGGGAACAGAAGTCCCCACAAGAATAGTAAAAAAAATATGTTGGGACCAACTGGGGACATTTTATTAGTCCCCATGAGGTCAAATGCTATTTCTAGGGGGTTTAGGGTTAAGGTTAGAATTAGTGTTAGGGTTAGAATTACCTTAAGGATTAGGGTTAGGATCTAGGGTTAGTTTTAGTTTTAGGGTTAGGGTTAGGGTTAATGTTAGGGTAAGAGTAAGAGTACGGGTTAGGGATTAGGGAAAATAGGATTTTGAATGGGACTGAATTGTGTGTCCCCACAAGGTTAGCTGTACAAGACTGTGTGTGTGTATGCATGCATCCATGTGTGTGTTTCTGTCTCACATATTGTAACATCTCTCCTCTGTAAATCCACACTGCATCAGATCATAACAACCATCTTATTTCCCCTGTTATTCACTCACTGGAGTGTATTGCTGTGGTGGTTTATCCTTCTTGTATGAAGTTCTCTGTGCTGTGTCTGACCTGTCCTTGTCTCTGGTTGCATCCCAAATGGCACCCTAATCCTTATATAGCGCACTACTTTTGACCAGGGCCCATAGTGCTCAGGTCAAAATGAGTGCACTATACGGGAATAGGATGCCATTTTGGATGCAACCTCATCTATTTTTCTCTGACATTTGAGAAACACATAAATCCATTCTTGCAGTATTTTTCTGTCATTCTCCTGAGGCTTTCGATTGTGTTTACACCATGTTTTCTCCCGTTATCGGAATGAAAGATGGAAGAGATTGGTGTCTACACAGACAGTAGTTATATTTTACACTCACTAGTCTGTGGAGCAGGTAATACATGCTGAGATATATAGTACTACACTCTTAGAAATAAGGTTATGGTATTATTCCTTGGGGTACAATAATATCAAAATACACATAATGTACCTTCAGAGGTACACATAATGATGTCAGATAGTACTGTTCGGTACCTTTCAGGGGACATGTCTGGATAAAGAGTATAATGGTAAATTTTTGTACCCCATATTTTGCATATTAAGGTACAATAATCACACTCTCACTCTCAAAAATAGGGGTACATTTTTGTTTCCCAGGGTACAAACATATTTTGTGTACCCTCAATACCCACCATAAGGTACAATTATGAATGTTTGCCACCTAAAAGGAATTAACGGCTTTGTCACTGGGGTGGTACCTTAAATAGGCACATTTGTACCATCATTATTATTATGATCCTATTTCCCAGCATGCTCTACTGCAGGTAGATGCTTTTAGAATAGTTTTTAACATCTTTATTTGTGAATGTACATTGATTGATTAATCGTATGCTACACAAGATAACAATACGTTTTTCTAAACTAATCCAATCAGTTAGTTAGATTTTTTGCACCCATTACCGAAATGGTTGTTCAAGTTTAAATGGCTTAGGTAATCTCCTCACAATGTTCCTAACCCTGACAGTCATTATAAATGCAGGTTGCGGATGAATAAATTCACACCCCTTGACTTTTTCCACATTTTGTTATGTTACAGCCTTATTCTAAAATGGATGAAAAAATATATATATATCATCATCAATCTACACACAATACCCCATAATGACAAAGCAAAAAACAGTTGTTTTGAAATTTTTGCAAATTTATAAAAAATAACAAACAGAAAAACCTTATTTACATAAGTATTCAGACCCTTTGCTATGAGACTCGAAATTGAGCTCAGGTGCATCCTATTTCCATTGATCATCCTTGAGATGTTTTTTCAACTTGATTGGAGTCCACCTGTGGTAAATGTAATTGATTAGACATGATTTGGAAAGGCACACACCTGTCTCTATAAGGTCCCATAGTTGACAGTGCATGTCAGAGCAAAAACCAACCCATGAGGTCGAAAGAATTGTCCGCAGAGCTCCGAGACAGGATCGTGTTGAGGCACATAATTTTATTTTTTATTTTTTTATTTTTTTCACCTTTATTTAACCAGGTAAGCCAGTTGAGAACAAGTTCTCATTTACAACTGCGACCTGGTCAAGATAAAGCAAAGAAGTGCGATAAATACAACAACACAGAGTTACATATGGTTACATATGGGGTAAAAAAAAAAAAATAGTCAAAAATACAACAGAAAATATATATACAGTGTGTGCAAATGTAGCAAGTTATGGAGGTAAGGCAATATATAGGCTATAGTGCAAATTAATTACAATTAGTATTAACACTGGAATGCTAGATGTGCAAGAGATTATGTGCAAATAGAGATACTGGGGTGCAAAGGAGGAAAATAAATAACAATATAGGGATGAGGTAGTTGGGTGGGCTAATTTCAGATGGGCTGTGTACAGGTGCAGTGATCGGTAAGGTGCTCTGACAACTGATGCTTAAAGTTAGTGAGGGAGATAAGAGTCTCCAGCTTCAGAGATTTTTGCAATTCGTTCCAGTCATTGGCAGCAGAGAACTGGAAGGAATGGCGGCCAAAGGAGGTGTTGGCTTTGGGAATGACCAGTGAGATATACCTGCTGGAGCGCAGACTACGGGTGGGTGCTGCTATGGTGACCAATGAGCTAAGATAAGGCGGGGATTTTGCCTAGCAGTGATTTATAGATGGCCTGGAGCCAGTGGGTTTGACAACGAACATGTAGTGAGGACCAGCCAACAAGAGCGTACAGGTCACAGTGGTGGGTAGTGTATGGGGCTTTGGAGACAAAACGGATGGCACTGTGATAGACTACATCCAATTTGCTGAGTAGAGTGTTGGAGGCTATTTTGTAAATGACATCGCCGAAGTCAAGGATCGGTAGGATAGTCAGTTTTACGAGGGCATGTTTGGCAGCATGAGTGAAGGAGGCTTTGTTGCGAAATAGGAAGCCGATTCTAGATTTAACTTTGGATTGGAGATTCTTAATGTGAGTCTGGAAGGAGAGTTTACAGTCTAACCAGACACCTAGGTATTTGTAGTTGTCCACATACTCTAGGTCAGACCCGTCGAGAGTGGTGATTCTAGTCGGGTGGGCGGGTGCCAGCAGCGTTCGATTGAAAAGCATGCATTTAGTTTTACTAGTGTTTAAGAGCAGTTGGAGGCTACTGAAGGAGTGTTGTATGGCATTGAAGCTCGTTTGGAGGTTTGTTAACACAGTGTCCAATGAAGGGCCAGATGTATACAAAATGGTGTCGTCTGCGTAGAGGTGGATCTGAGAGTCACCAGCAGCAAGAGCGACATCATTGATATACACAGAGAAAAGTGTCGGCCCAAGAATTGAACCCTGTGGCACCCCCATAGAGACTGCCATAGGTCCAGACAACAGGCCCTCCGATTTGACACACTGAACTCTATCTGAGAAGTAGTTGGTGAACCAGGCGAGGCAGTCATTTGAGAAACCAAGGCTATTTAGTCTGCCAATAAGAATGCGGTGGTTGACAGAGTCGAAAGCCTTGGCCAGGTCGATGAAGACGGCTGCACAGTACTGTCTATTATCAATCGCGGTTATAATATCGTTTAGGACCTTGAGCGTGGCTGAAGTGCACCCATGACCAGCTCGGAAACCGGATTGCATAGCGGAGAAGGTACGGTGGTATTCGAAATGGTCGGTGATCTGTTTGTTAACTTGGCTTTCAAATACTTTCGAAAGGCAGGGCAGGATGGATATAGGTCTGTAGCAGTTTGGATCTAGAGTGTCACCCCCTTTGAAGAGGGGGATGACCGCGGCAGCTTTCCAATCTCTGGGGATCTCAGACGTTACGAAAGAAAGGTTGAACAGACTAGTAATAGGGGTTGCGACAATTTCGGCGGCTAGTTTTAGAAAGAAAGGGTCCAGATTGTCTAGCCCAGCTGATTTGTAGGGGTCCAGATTTTGCAGCTCTTTCAGAACATCAGCTGTCTGAATTTGTGTGAAGGAGAAGCGGGGGGGGGCATGGGCAAGTTGCATGGGCAACTTGCATCCCATGCCCATGCAACTGTGGGGAAAGGTACCAAAACATTTCTGCAGCATCGAAGATCCCCAAGACCACAGTGGCCTCCATCATTCTTAAATGGAAGACGTTTGGAACCACCAAGACTCTTCCTATAGCTGGCCGCCCGGCCAAACTGAGCAATCGGTGGAGAAGCACCTTGGTAAGTGAAGTGACCAAGAACCCAATGGTCACTCTGACAGAGCTCCAGAGTTCCTCTGTGGAGATGGGAGAAGCTTGCAGAAGGATAACTATCTCTGAAGCACTCCACCAATCAGGCCTTTATGGTAGAGTGGCCAGACGGAAGCGACTCCTCAGTAAAAGGCACATGACAGCCCACTTGGAGTTTGCCAAATGGCACCTAAAAGACTCTCAGACCATGAGAAACAAGAATCTCTGGTCTGATGAAACCAATATTGAACTCCTGGCCTGAATACCAAGCGTCACGTCTGGAGGAAACCTGGCACCATCCCTACAGTGAAACATGGTGGTGGCAGCATCATGCTGTGGGGATGTTTTTCAGCGGCAGGGACTGGGAGACTAGTCAGGATCGAGGGAAAGATGAACGGAGCAAAGTACAGAGAGATCCTTGATGAAAACCTGCTCCAGAGCACTCAGGACCTCAGACTGGGGCGATGGTTCACCTTCCAACAAGACAACAACCCTAAGCACACAGACAAGACAACGCAGGAGTGGCTTTGGGACAAGTCTCTGAATGTCCTTGAATGGCCCAGACAGAGCCCGGACTTGAACCCGATCTGTATAGACCTGAAAATAGCTGTGCAGCGACACTCCCCATCCAACCCGACAGAGCTTGAGAGGATCTGCAGAGAAGAATGGGAGAAACTCCCAAAACACAGGTTGCCAAGCTTGTAGGGTCATCCCCAAGAAGACTCAAGGCTGTAATCGCTGACAAAGGTGCTTCAACAAAGTACTGAGTAAAGGGTCTGAATACTTATGTAAATGTGACATGTCATTTTTTTTTTTTGTAATACAATTGCACACCAACAAATTATGGGGTATTGTCATTATGGGGTATTGGTGTAGATTGATGAGGACATTATTTTTTTAAATACATTTTATAATAAGGCTGTAACGTAACAAAATGTGGAAAAAGTCAAGGGGTCTGAATACTTTCCGAATGCACTGTATGCAGGACATCCTTTAACCAGGATTTTTTGAAAATCTGGGATTTAAGGGAATATTACTGGAATTGTGCAAGCCTACTTGCAGGCCTGAGGTGGCCTGTAAACCATGAGTTTCAGGCCACTGTATTAGGGTAAAACTAGGCCTAAAAATAAGGTCTGATAATGTACGTAATGTATGGTCATAAAGAGTTAAATTTTAATGATAATATATGCCTAGGAACTCACTTGGTGAAGGCCACAATTCTAAAATTGTATGAATTCAACAACCATGTCTCTGTCACTAACACATACAGTCATGGGTGGTAACGCTACAATTCACTCAAAAAGACACAGTGGAAAATTATATTGGAGGTGTGGCTTAGTGGGGGCGTGGCTTTCTGTTTGATTTCTGGCTATCTGTGAATGGAAATGTTGTACCAGTTTAACTGGTCTATGGTAGAGATACATTGTTGCCACTTACAGTACATAGAACAAATGGCTTTGTCACTGTGGCGGTACTATATATAAAATGTAAAAAAGCATACTTTTGTACCTGTGGAGAATGATACTGTACCTATAAATAAAAGTAGGAGGACCTTACAGGGTACCACCCCAGTGACAAGCGATTGTAACCCTTTAGGAACAAATCTAACCCTTTATTTCTGAGAGTGTACAAAAGAAAACACTATATCAGAAACAATTCACTCAGACCTAAATGCCAAAAAAAAAAGTTGTAACTTACACTGAGGTAAAAGTTAAAGGTTTGTTAGTTTGACAGCTGTATTTGCCTTTATCTTCATGCATATTGAGAGTGATTCTGTCATAATGTCATTGTGTTATACTGTCAAGAGTCTACAGTATCTCTCATTGTGTTATACTGTCAAGAGTCTACAGTATCTCTCATTGTGTTATACTGTCAAGAGTCTACAGCAGGGGTGTCAAACATCCGGCCCGCGGGCCGGATCAGGCCCGCAAACGGGTTTAATCCGGCCCGCGAGATGATAAAAAAAAAAAAAAAAAAAAAAAAAAAAAAATTATAACAATTTTGTAAAGTATAAAAATGCGCTGCAATTTTTCAAGAAAATAAACTGCTGTTCCAATTGCGTCCACTGGATGGCGCAATAGCAATTGTGTTAAGCAAGCAAACTGTTTATACCGGGGCAGAGCAAGTAGGTCAAGCACGTGCAGCCAATGAGCTACTTTGTTTTGCCCGCAATATTTATTACGGCTTCTACTTTTAACATTATGTGCTTTGGCACCCTCATTGCCCCAATATGTCTCTGTCAAAAAAGAGAAAAGTGGACGCAGAGTGCAGAGTGTTTCAAGAATCCGAATCCGATTTATTCACGGAATTGAATGGGAAAGCTGTATGTTTGGTGTGTTCAGAGCATGTTGCAGTGCTGAAAGAATATAACCTTCGTCGCCACTATGTGAGTCTTCATGCCGACAAATATGACAACTTTCAAGGACAGCGGAGATGAGAGAAGGTGAATGAACTGTTGGCGGGTCTGAAGAAACAGCAGTCTGTGTTTACTCACAGCCGAGACATCAGTGACGCTGCAGTGAAAGCTAGCTACCTCATTGCTAATGAAATCGCAGTGGCTTCAAAACCATTTAGTGAGGGTGAATTTGTAAAAACATGCATGATGAAGGCAGCGGAGATTGTGTGCCCTGAAAAGCGGCAGGCTTTTGCAAATATCAGCCTGACAAGAAACACAGTTGCAGACAGGATTTCCGATCTTTCAGTGGATTTGGACAGCCAGTTGAAGCAAAAAGTAAAGTCATGTATTGCGTTTTCGGTTGCAATTGATGAAAGCACGGACATTACAGATGTTGCACAACTGGCCATTTTCATCCGCGGAGTTGATGACACATTGACCGTCACCGAGGAGTTCGTGGAGTTGGTGCCGATGACAGATACAACGACAGCAGCTGATATTTTTACCGCACTCGTCGGCGCACTGGACAGGGTCGGAGTGGACTGGTCCCGCGCTGTCAGCCTGGCTACAGATGGTGCGCCCTCAATGATCGGGAAAAAAGCAGGCGTTGTGACAAAGTTCAGAGAGAAAGTGCAATCTGCAAATGGAGGACGTGATTTTTTGACTTTTCACTGTATTTTGCACCAGGAGGCTTTGTGTTGCAAGTCATTAAAGAAGGATAACGTCATGAAGGTGGTCATCCAAACTGTTAATTTCATCCGATCCAGAAGCCTGAATCACCGTCAGTTTGACAGCCTTCTCAGAGAGAAAGACCACATCTATGGCCTGCCATACCACACTGAGGTAAGATGGTTAAGCCGAGGTGCTGTGCTGAGGCGTTTCTTTGATTTACGAGAAGAAATTGAACAGTTCATGGAAGAAAAGGGCAAACCAGTGTTAGAATTTCATTCCGCAGAATGGATGCAGGACCTTGCATTTATGGTGGATGTTACAGAGCACCTGCATAACTTGAACAAACAGCTGCAAGGGCGCAACAAAGTTGTCACGCAGTATTATGACAGCATACGTTCTTTCAAGTTGAAGCTGTCATTGTGGGAGACGCAACTTGCCGGTGGTGATGCAGCTCACTTCCCCTGTCTGAAAAATGTGTGCGCGACCCAACATGTGGCAGACATGAAGCGGTTCAAAGATAAAATAACGTGACTGTTACGGGAGTTTGAGCAACGCTTTCAGATTTATGTTTATATGTTTTTATGTTGATGTGCTATTGTTTTTAATTGATTTTATTTTATTTGTATATTTAACCTATTCTTGACTCTGTGGTTCTTGCACTTGTTTGGGGAACAGTATTTCATTATTTTTATCTACATTTCTGCCTGATAAATGACACCCTGATATAGTTCTGTGATCTGTGATATACTTCTGTGAATCACTGAGGCATTGTGTGTTTGTGTGTTCTTTGTCCTCAGAACTTTCAAATAACTTGAGGTGTTTTATGATTAATAGTGATGTTGTGCTTTTGGACACTGTCCTCAGGCTCCAGCTTTATGTTTATATGTTTTTATGTTGATGTGCTATTGTTTTTAATTGTTTTTATTTTATTTGTATATTTAACCTATTCTTGACTCTGTGGTTCTTGCACTTGTTTGGGGAACAGGATTTCATTATTTTTATCTACATTTCTGCCTGAGAAATGACACCCTGATATAGTTCTGTGATCTGTGAAACAGTTCTGTTAATCACTGAGGCATTGTGTGTTTGTGTGTTCTTTTTCTTTAGAATTTTCAAATAAACTTGACGTGTTTTATGATTAATAGTGATGTTGTGCTTGTACTATTTTGGACACACTGTCCTCAGGCTCCAACTTTATGTTGTATGTTGATCGTATTAAAACAAAGAAAACAATCTGAAGTTGTTGTTTTTAAGTTATATATACCATGATTTTTCTGGTCCGGCCCACTTGGGAATAGATTTTCCTCCATGTGGCCCCTGAGCTAAAATGAGTTTGACACCCCTGGTCTATAGTATCTCTCATTGTGTTATACTGTCAAGAGTCTACAGTATCTCTCATTGTGTTATACTGTCAAGAGTCTACAGTATCTCTCATTGTGTTATACTGTCATCTGTAACTCACCCTTCATAGAGATTGCAGGTGTCCACACAGATGCGTCCCCTACTGAAGTAGCGACAGGATAGGCACTGGTCTGGTCCCGGCCCCCAGCAGCCAGCGTCCGAACACAGAGGGTCACACACCATCCGCTCAGTAGCTGAGAAACACAAGAACACAGGTCAGAGTTAAGGTTAGGGTTAGGGGGTAGACAGAAGGTCAAACACCATCCACAGTAGCATGACAGGGTTAGGTACTGGACACTGATAATAATTATAAATGTTTTACTTTAACTGAAAGGATATGGGTGGAGCCATTGGCTACCAAAAGGGGTGAAATTACTTAAGTTCTAAAGAAGGCTACAAGGCCTTTTTTACATTTTAGTAATTTACCAGACACTCTTATCCAGAATAACTTCCAGGAGCAATTAGGGTTAAGTGCTTTGCTCAAGGGCACATTGACAGATTTCTCACCTAGTCAGCTTGGGGAAGTGGCCCAACACTCTTAACCGCTAGGCTACCTGCCGCCCTCATACAGTATCTCAATAACCCATCACCAATAAGCCAGCATCAACAATCCAACCTTGCTCTTTTTAAAGAAAACAACACAACTAAGTGACCCAATGCCTGCAACTCAGCAGTTGGCTGAACCAAACAACAGAGTGTGTGTTCATATAAGACCAGTCAGTCAAACAGTGGTTTCAACTCTTGGTCCATCTGAGGGAGGGTGGATCCATGGTCACATGCTAATTGTCTAGACTGGACTGTCTGTCTGTCTGTCTGTCTGTCTGTCTGTCTGTCTGTCTGTCTGTCTGTCTGTCTGTCTGTCTGCCATCTGGAATAGGTAATGGCAGCCAGACCCACCATGAAGATTTATCTCAAAGTCCCTTTGTTGGAAGTGCATAGTGAAATTACAGCATGTACAGTGATGGAAAAAAGTATTTGATCCCCTGCTGATTTTGTACGTTTGCCCACTGACAAAGACATGATCAGTCTATAATTTTAATGGTAGGTTTATTTGAACAGTGAGAGACAGAATAACAACAAAAAAATCCAGAAAAACGCATGTCAAAAATGTTAGAAATTGATTTGCATTTTAATGAGGGAAATAAGTATTTGACCCCTCTGCAAAACATGACTTAGTACTTGGTGGCAAAACCCTTGTTGGCAATCACAGAGGTCAGACATTTCTTGTAGTTGGCCACCAGGTTTGCACACATTTCAGGAGGGATTTTGTCCCACTCCTCTTTGCAGATCTTCTCAAAGTCATTAAGGTTTCGAGGCTGACGTTTGGCAACTCAAACCTTCAGCTCCCTCCACAGATTTTCTATGGGATTATGGTCTGGAGACTGGCTAGGCCACTCCAGGACCTTAATGTGCTTCTTCTTGAGCCACTCCTTTGTTGCCTTGGCTGTATGTTTTGGGTCATTATCATGCTGGAATACCCATCCACAACCCATTTTCAATGCCCTGGCTGAGGGAAGGAGGTTCTCACCCAAGATTTGATGGTATATGGCCCCGTCCATCGTCCCTTTGATGCGGTGAAGTTGTCCTGTTCCCTTAGCAGAAAAACACGCCCAAAGCATAATGTTTCCACCTCCATGTTTGATGGTGGGGATGGTGTTCTTGGGGTCATAGGCAGCATTCCTCCTCCTCCAAACACGGCGAGTTGAGTTGATGCCAAAGAGCTCAATTTTGGTCTCATCTGACCACAACACTTTCACCCAGTTCTCCTCTGAATCATTCAGATGTTCATTGGCAAACTTCAGACGGGCCTGTATATGTGCTTTCTTGAGCAGGGGGACCTTGCGGGCGCTGCAGGATTTCAGTCCTTCACGGCGTAGTGTGTTACCAATTGTTTTCTTGGTGACTATGGTCCCAGATGCCTTGAGATCATTGACAAGATCCTCCCGTGTAGTTCTGGGCTGATTCCTCACCGTTCTCATGATCATTGCAACTCCACAAGGTGAGATCTTGCATGGAGACCCAGGCCGAGGGAGATTGACAGTTATTTTGTGATTCTTCCATTTGCGAATAATCATACCAACTGTTGTCACCTTCTCACCAAGCTGCTTGGCGATGGTCTTGTAGCCCATTCCAGCCTTGTGTAGGTCTACAATCTTGTCCCTGACATCCTTGGAGAGCTCTTTGGTCTTGGCCATGGTGGAGAGTTTGGAATCTGATTGATTGATTGCTTCTGTGGACAGGTGTCTTTTATACAGGTAACAAGCTGAGATTAGGAGCACTCCCTTTAAGAGTGTGCTCCTAATCTCAGCTCGTTACCTGTATAAAAGACACCTGGGAGACAGAAATCTTTCTGATTGAGAGGGGGTCAAATACTTATTTCCCTCATTAAAATGCAAATCAATTTATAACATTTTTGACATGCGTCTTTCTGGATTTTGTTGTTGTTATTCTGTCTCTCACTGTTCAAATAAACCTACCATTAAAATTATAGACTGATCATTTTTTGTCAGTGGGCAAACATACAAAATCAGCAGGGGATCAAATACTTTTTTCCCTCACTGTATCTAACAAAGCAGAGCTACAGCAGAGAGGGAGAGACATGCCCAATGCACATCTATCTCAAAGATCCATTGTAAGAAGTAAGTAATCCCGGTTGGAAGATTCCCAGAATCAGGAGGGATTAACCAGGAAATCCGTAATTCTCCAACCAGGATTTCTGGAAAACCTGGGAATTTGGGGAAAGTTACCGGATTTTTGCAACCCTAATCTGTCAGTAGAGTGCAGAGGTAGAGAGGAAGACAGACAGACAGGTCTGTGAGAGGAGACCCACTACGGAGCTGAATGTGGACCCAGCTGTAGCTGTGTTCTCCCATTATAATAGTGCTGACCAAACAGTGACGGGGTACTAAAGTAGCTTGAGTAACACCTGGATGTACAAGCTAACTATGATGACAAACGATAAAACAAGGGGAAACAAAAGGGGGGAAAAGAAAGACAGACAGTTGAACATTAGCCTTTAACTCTATCATCTCTTTTCAGCATCAGCAAACGCTGGCAAAGATAATGATAATGGAGACAAGAGAGAGAGGGCTTTTAGTCCAACCGTCCCTCTGTGCAGGAAATAGGATCTCTGTACTCAACTGATATGAGTGGACGGATGCCATGCCACTGCAGCATGCGTAGCCTACTCTCTGTGCATAATAATACCAGGAGTGAGGTCCCTCTGCAGCTCCGTTTATATATGGTTGGTACATAGTCTATCGTGACAGACTGTTCAAATGGAGGAGCTGGCCAGCCCATACTCCAGATTAGTTTCTAGGTTCTAAGATTGTTACCCAACATTGGACACAACATTGTGAGAACATCGAAGGTCTGCAGGGCTACTATCTCATACAACGGATGTGTCCCAAATGGCACCATATTCCCAATATAGTGCACTACTTTTGACCAGGGACCTATGTACAATGGTCAAAAGTAGTGCACTATATAGCAAATATGGTACTATTTGGGATGTAGCCAACATGTCAGAAGTGATTTCCATTCCCCTTGCGGCAGGATGTGGTGTCTGGCAGGTCTACAGCAACAGAGAGCAACAGGCTGTCTGGCCTGGCCTAGTTCAGCTCTACACCCCTCTGCTCTGCCACTGGCTCTGTATTGGCTTCCCCTCCCACCGGAGCAGCATAAAGAGACTGTACGTGTTTGTTGGGCACTAGAGACATAGCCCACAGAGCTATAGTCACAATCATTCCACCCTGACTTTGAGGTTCAGGCCAGATGTAAGTCAGGGGGCATTCTGTGTTTTGGGGTCATGTCCAGAATGCTGAAAAAATTTGAAAAATAAAAGTGAGCAGAGAGAGAGAGAGAGAGAGAGAGAGAGAGAGAGAGAGAGAGAGAGAGAGAGAGAGAGAGAGAGAGAGAGAGAGAGAGAGAGAGAGAGAGAGAGAGAGAGAGAGAGAGAGAGAGAGAGAGAGAGAGAGAGAGAGAGAGAGAGAGAGAGAGAGAGAAGAGAGAGAGGAAATATTACAGTACGCAACGGGATCAAAAAGATGCCGACATCAAAGTTTTTGACTCCCATTGAAAACACACAGTTTGGACTCTATTGACGTCAAACGCTGAGCCAGGTCCGTCTTCAGGGAAACGTTAAGACGCCGGAGGGGACTGTCGAACGAGCCAAGCAACCAGAGCTGAGAGAGTGCTTCCAACAACGGCCGACGTCAACGGAAGACAATACCCATCATGCATCACAACATCCTACTTCAGGATGAAAAATAAGGAGAAAAAGGAGGGAAAGGAAGAAGAAATAAAAACCCCACAGGCCCATTTGATTTGATCCCAGTTCTTGAGTGAGTGTGCATGGTGAACACTTCAGGAAGCTCCCGTCTCTGTTATCTTCTCCATATCAAAGAGTGTTGACTACACAGCCTGCATAGAAACCCTAATGAGTAGGGAGGTAACAGCTGGGGGGTAGAGCCTGTCTGTCCACCTTGAGCTACGGCTAAGATAACACACACACACACAAGCACGCATGCACAAGGACACAAATACACAGGAACACGCCTGCACGCACGCACACACACACACACACACATACACAGCAAAGGAGAACTGTCTGACTCATAGACACAGTCCAACTCCTCAAAGTCAGCCAGCTAAGAGTGTGTGACACCTGCAGACTGTTGAGGAGGGAAGAGAGGAAGAGGAGAAGAGGAGTGAGGAGAAGAGGAGTGAGGAGAAGAGGGGAAGAGAGGAAGAGGGGAAGAGGAGAAGAGGAGTGAGGAGAAGAGGGGAAGAGGGGAAGAGGAGAAGAGGAGTGAGGAGAAGAGGAGTGAGGAGAAGAGGAATGAGAAGAGGGGAAGAGGAGAAGAGGGGATGAGGAGAAGAGATATTAGTAGGAGAGGAACCAGTGGTAACTGATGACCATAATACATGAATGTCTAAGGCTGAGATATTAGTAGGAGAGGAACCAGTGGTTAACTGATGACCATAATACATGAATGTCTAAGGCTGAGATATTAGTAGGAGAGGAACCAGTGGTTAACTGATGACCATAATACATGAATGTCTAAGGCTGAGATATTAGTAGGAGAGGAACCAGTGGTAACTGATGACCATAATACATGAACGCCTAAGGCTGAGATATTAGTAGGAGAGGAACCAGTGGTAACTGAATTCTCTCATTAGTCCAATTGCACCACACTCTATCATAATTTTAGCTCTGTACATTGTATTTAAGAATATTTTAACTGTACAATGTTAACAAACAGTATCAGTAACACAGTGTCCAGATCTAAGTTGGGTTTGGACTGAAATGAGTTGAGAGTGTGTGTGTATGTGTGTGTGTGTGTTTGTATGTATGTTTGTGTATACACAGGCGTGTGTACGTGCATTTGTGTGTGTGTGTGTGTTTGTGTGTGTGTGTGACTCACTGCACTCTTTGGGGTCTCTGTTGTTGCGTATGAGGACCTTCTGGTTGTTGGCTCTGAACAGGCCGGTCCAGTTGACAGTGTTGTAGAAGCACAGCTGGCTGTTATTGGTGATGTACACGTTACCAGCACTGATCTCTTTCAGGGATTGGAGCTGGAGGGACGATATCCTCTGCTGCTTCAACACTAGGAGAGAGATACCACTGGGAGAGGAGAGAAAGGATGGAAGGGGAGAGAGGGGGAGAGGAGACGGGAAAAAGGGAAGGGGAGAGAGGGAAGAGGGAAGTGGGTGAAGACGGAGGAAGAGGGGCGAGAGAGAGAGGTGTAAGAGAAAGATGTGAGAGGTGAGATGGAGGAGGAGTAAACAAGGGTGAGAGAAGGTGAAGAAGACCCATGACAGAGAGTGAGACAGACAGAAAGGGGTGAGGACAGATAAATAAAGAGAAAGAGAAACAGACAGAATAGGGTAGAGATGAAAAAAGCATAAGATAAAGGTCAGAGAGGGAAAATAAAGATGCATTTCCAGTTAATACACAGTTGATGTTATTCCTGTAAGGAGAGTGTGGTAGGCTGTTAGCAAACCAACTGACGCTGCTCTGTAAATCTTTACAAAGCTAGGTGCTCTTAGATGTGTTAAGATCACTTAATGCAAAAACATTAAGCGTCTTCAATCCCTGTGATGCATACAGCATGCTCCTACACACAGAGTACCAAAGGCACTCTACCTCTCTCTCCCTTCTCTCTCTCTTTCTCTCTCTTTCTCTCTGAAAGGGTCTTCACGACCCAGAAAGAGCCTTGAAGAGCGGGAGTAGGGAGCGTACGGAGGCACTAACAAGAACACAGCTCTCCACTTAGTGATAGGCCACAATGTGTGTGTGAGTGTGTGTGTGTGTGTGTGTTTACTTGAAATTGTCAACATGTCATTCTCGCTATCACACACACTCTCTCTGCTTGCTAACGTGCTGATATGTCTAATGGAAGCACTAATAGAGTATAATGATGTTAATTGCAGTAATATCTTGAAAAGGAACTGCTAGCTAGTTAGTTAATGTCACCAAAGCAAATCATCACCTATCCTAATGGTTCTCCACCCACAGTGAATCTGCTGTGATGGATCTGCAGGCTCTCCACTAGACTGCTGTTCTTGGTGTGATGATAGTGCAGTATTCCCAAGGGGGGTGTGTGTGTGTGTGCGTGTGTGTGTGTGTGTGTATGTACATTCACATGTGTCTGTGTGTATGTGTTTTTGTGTCTGCCCCTGTGTGTGTGTGTGTGTGTGTGTGTGTGTGTGTGTGTGTGTGTGTGTGTGTGTGTGTGTGTGTGTGTGTGTGTTTGTTTGTGTGTGCATGTGTATCTGCGTACATGTGTCATTTACATTCTGAGCTTAGGGTCTGCCTACATGCATGACAATGGATAATGGATGTCATAGTGCTAACAGATCAGGGTATGGGAGTCATGGAGAAGCTCTGGCATGTTACAAGATCAATTGCGACGACATTCCATCTATCAAAATTTACAGTATACCCAGTTGGATATCTATGGGGTTGTTCTGATGGGATCTCAAAGGAACAGCAACATTATAGTCATTCTTAGATGCCAGACTGACTGTACACAACCTAATGGTAAAACACTAGCTCCTGTTAAAATAGTGCTACATTCTTAACCCACCTCAAAGTATGGTACAGTAATGATGTACTGTAGAGTACGTGTGAGAGGTGTTCCCCAGGGCTCCATGCTTGGCCCATTGCTCTTCCCTATTCACCTCTCTCAATTGAGCTCCAGGCATAAAGATACAATATAGACAGTGGTCTATTTTATTATGTGGTTCCAGACCTACCTGTACAGTGCTCTCCATCCTATGGTTGCCAGATCCTCAGGTCTGTACTGTAGTAATGTACTATAATAATGTACTGTATTAATGTACTGTAGTAATGTACTGTACTAATGTACTGTAGAAACGTGGTGTACTAACATACTGTAGTAATGTAGTGTAGTAATGTACTGTACTAATACACTGTAGTAATGTAGTGTAGTACTGTACTGTAGGTTCTTACCTGTAGAGAGCTCTGCCTCCTATGGTTGCCAGATTGGAGAAGACACTCAGGTCTGTCATGTTCTCTGGCCACGACTGGATGTTCAGGAAACCTACAGGGACACAACCAATCACATCACAGCCAATCAAATTACATCATATATCTGTGATGTATTACCAGATCCACAGAAATTCCTAACTCACATTAGTGAAACATGTCAAATATATGACCATGAAGATATATACTGTACATATTTTGGCATTTCCTGTATCTGCCTCTGGGCATTAAATCATTTAGCAGGTTGAATGAGTTGCTGAGCTGATGACCATGGATCATTTAGAAAATGTAATAATGGATAAAATAAATTAAATATTTAGAGATGAGGGGTGAAATCTCATTCCAGCCAGTAGAGGACAAACAGAATGGACAGATGAAGAGATGAGGAGAGGAGAGAAAAGGAGAGGAGATGAGAAAAGAGAAGATAGGAGAGAGGAAAGGGGCTGGAAAGTTATGAGGACCAAGGTTAACACAAAATTACTTTAACATTGAAAACTCCAGACGGCGGCATATTTACAGGGATACATTACATAATAGTTACATAACTGATATTTTGATTGGCTTTAAACAAATTCATTACGCTGGTAAGCGATATGAGAGGATCTAATGAAAGGTATAAGGCTCATATCAACATGTGTTCATATCCCTGATGAATCTCCCAGTCTGATGATGTGAGATGAGTTCCTAAAATAACCTTGTTTATAACTTGTTGACAAGAGAGAGATAACCTTCAAGTCTGCCTTTATCATTCTACCGGCATCACTCCTGTTTCTCTCCTGGGTGAGCTACTGGCTACGTCTGAAATGGTACCCTATTTACTATAAAGCACACAACTTTTGACCAGGGCCCATAGGGCTTTGGTCAAAAGTAATGCACTATCTAGGGAATAGGGTGTCATTTCGGACGCAGCCAGTGGGTCTATCTAGCTCAGTGCCAGATACGAGTAAAGTTATCGATAATTACTATACAGACACCCTATTCAGACTAGCCGATTATAAGTTGAACCTCAATCAAATGTATACAAATTAAATGCATCACAACCTGCTTTCCATGCCATTAGCATTCTTGAATACAACCTCCAACATAAAATGGCAACGATTAGCTCCTATCAGAGTCGTCAGGGCTAGTGTCTGATGACAGTAATTGCCTTAATGACAAAATCGCGGGAAGCAACGACAAGCCTCTCTCACACCTCTCTCATCGCTCTCTCTCTCTCTCTCTCTCTCTCTCTCTCTCTCTCTCTCTCTCTCTCTCTCTCTCTCTCTATCACTCTCTTTCTTTCTCTCTTTCTCTCTCTCTCTTTCTCTCTCCCTCTCTCCACCTGTCCGATGATCTTTCCTCAAGAGGAATATGTTTGTTTTTCATAGAGAGGAGAGGTGGTAGATGGGGAGATGAGAGGTGGGAAGGAGAGGTGTAGAGTAAGAGAGATAGGAGAGGTGGAGAACGGGAGAGGAGAGGTGGGCAGGACGCTTCATTGCTTCATCTTGCTAATGGTGCTAACAAGTACCTGTCTTCCTTCCTGGGCTAACAGCTTTACACTAACAGCAGCAATAGGATACCTAGACAGTTGCACAACTGAATGCATTCAACCAAAATGTGTCTTCTGCATTTAACCCAACCCCTCTGAATCAGAGAGGTGTGGGGGGCTGCTTTAATCGACGTCCACATTATCAGTTCCCAGGGAGCAGTTGTTGTTGGGGGTTTACTGCCTTGCTCAAGGGCAGAACGGCAGATTCTTCCACCTTGCCAGCTCGGGGATTCAAACCAGTGACCTTTTGGTTATTGGTACAAATCACTTAACCACTAGCCATTAGTCAACAGGTAAAACACTCAGCATATCTATTTAAATGTGCTGTACTGTGCAGGGAGTTCTGGTCTCACTGTGGGTGTTCTCCTTATTCTATATTCTACATTGTCCGTTGTATATCTCCTCAGCTTATTCTCTCTCTCTCTCTCTCTCTCTCTCTCTCTCTCTCTCTCTCTCTCTCTCTCTCTCTCTCTCTCTCTCTCTCTCTCTCTCTCTCTCTCTCTCTCTCTCTCTCTCTCTCTCTCTCTCTCTCTCTCTCTCTCTCTCTCTCTCTCTCTCTCTCTCTCGGCAGTGGGCAGTAAACAACTGCTGAAAGGATGGAGTCAGTAGCTGAGCAGGCTAGAGCTGCTAGAGTAGAGTGGGGGTTTAGGTTCACTGAGTGCCACATTACTGGCACATCCATGCGAAAGGCAAATTACCCAGTATTGCCTGACAGAGAGGAGGGCCACAGGCACCAGATCAAGGGTTAAGAGTTTTAAAGCGCCGATGATTACAGTCAAAGCCTTGCACTGGGAACCTCACTTATGCTAAATTGCTTCAGTGGATGGCCCACCGACCGTACTGTTTGGATAAGCCTGCTCTGACCTCATGGAAGGAGAAAAAAACAAGGGTCTGTGTTTTAGAAGAACACTTGGCAGGAGAAGAGATGTAGGGTGAGATTGTAGCCTACACTGAGTGTCATCTGAGAGCTATAGAATTCAGAGATTGTAAACCCTTGGTCAGAGCAGAAGGGATGACGGGTGTGCGTGTGTGTGTGTGTGTGTGTGTGTGTGTGTGTGTTTGTGTACATCGATGCCTGTATGTGTGTGTGTGTGTGTGTGTGTGTGTGTGTGTGTGTGTGACGGAGTCATGTCACTGACAGCTCTTAGAGGTGACAGGGGTGACAAGGGGTGTCATGCATGCCTTGCCATGGGTCTACAGGGTTGTGTCCCAAATGACAGCCTATTCCCTATTTAGTAGTGCACTGTATAGAGAATGGTGTGCCATTTGGGAGGCACACATTGGCTGTACCAGCTCACCTCCTGTCACAGGAACGAAGGGATGAGGTGTGGGAGGTGTGGTGGAGGAAAGGAGGGGAGGAGGAGGGGAAAGGGGAAGGGGGATTCACTCTACATGAATTCACACACACACACACACACTCATGCACGCACACATGCACACACACTACGGACCCCCTTCATGCTCCGTGTGAAACTATAGAGCTGTGAAACTGGGAGTTCTAGCTCCCCATGGGAGAGGGAAGAGATGGAAGAGACAGAGAGACCCTTATCACATATTCATCATACTCTTTCAGCCTGTTTTTGGTGTATGGTATCTGGTGGGCACCAGCAAACACACACAAGACCCCTATATACTGAGTCAAATTGTAAGAGAGGGGACACCATGCACATTTGATGAGGGCAAAACAAAGTAAAACAGAATAATTTCAAGATGCACGGACAGGGGGATTTCTACAGTAGGCCTACATTTAGGCCTACTTTCTCTGAAACATTACACCATATATTATATATACAGTGGGGGAAAACATTATTTAGTCAGCCACCAATTGTGCAAGTTCTCCCACTTAAAAAGATGAGAGAGGCCTGTCATTTTCATCATAGGTACACGTCAACTATGACAGACAAATAGAGAAAAAAAAATCCAGAAAATCACATTGAAGGATTTTTTATGAATTTATTTGCAAATTATGGTGGAAAATAAGTATTTGGTCACCTACAAACAAGCAAGATTTCTGGCTCTCACAGACCTGTAACTTCTTCTTTAAAAGGCTCCTCTGTCCTCCACTCGTTACCTGTATTAATGGCACCTGTTTGAACTTGTTATCAGTATAAAAGACACCTGTCCACAACCTCAAACAGTCACACTCCAAACTCCACTATGGCCAAGACCAAAGAGCTGTCAAAGGACACCAGAAACAAAATTGTAGACCTGTAGACCTGTAGACCTGCACCAGGCTGGGAAGACTGAATCTGCAATAGGTAAGCAGCTTGGTTTGAAGAAATCAACTGTGGGAGCAATTATTAGGAAATGGAAGACATACAAGACCACTGATAATCTCCCTCGATCTGGGGCTCCACGCAAGATCTCACCCCTTAGGGTCAAAATGATCACAAGAACGGTGAGCAAAAATCCCAGAACCACACGGGGGGACCTAGTGAATGACCTGCAGAGAGCTGGGACCAAAGTAACAAAGCCTACCATCAGTAACACACTACGCCGCCAGGGACTCAAATCCTGCAGTGCCAGACGTGTCCCCCTGCTTAAGCCAGTACATGTCCAGACCCGTCTGAAGTTTGCTAGAGTGCATTTGGATGATCCAGAAGAGGATTGGGAGAATGTCATATGGTCAGATGAAACCAAAATATAACTTTTTGGTAAAAACTCAAATCGTCGTGTTTGGAGGACAAAGAATGCTAAGTTGCATCCAAAGAACACCATACCTACTGTGAAGCATGGGGGTGGAAACATCATGCTTTGGGGCTGTTTTTCTGCAAAGGGACCAGGATGACTGATCCGTGTAAAGGAAATAATGAATGGGGCCATGTATCGTGAGATTTTGAGTGAAAACCTCCTTCCATCAGCAAGGGCATTGAAGATGAAACGTGGCTGGGTCTTTCAGCATGACAATGATCCCAAACACACCGCCCGGGCAACGAAGGAGTGGCTTCGTAAGAAGCATTTCAAGGTCCTGGAGTGGCCTAGCCAGTCTCCAGATCTCAACCCCATAGAAAATCTTTGGAGGGAGTTGAAAGTCTGTGTTGCCCAGCGACAGCCCCAAAACATCACTGCTCTAGAGGAGATCTGCATGGAGGAATGGGCCAAAATACCAGCAACAGTGTGTGAAAACCTTGTGAAGACATACAGAAAACGTTTGACCTGTGTCATTGCCAACAAAGGGTATATAACAAAGTATTGAGAAACTTTTGTAATTGACCAAATACTTATTTTCAACCATAATTTGCAAATAAATTCATTAAAAATCCTACAATGTGATTTTCTGAGAAAAAAAAATCTCATTTTGTCTGTCATAGTTGACTTGTACCTATGATGAAAATTACACAATTGGTGGCTGACTAAATACTTTTTTCCCCCACTGTATATACACTGAGCATACCAAACATTAGGAACACCTTCCTAATATTGAGTTGCAACCCCCCTTTTGCCCTCAGAAAAGCCTCAATTCGTTGGGGCATGGACTCTACAAGAGGTCGATAGAGTTCCACAGGGATGCTGGCCCTTGTTGACTCCAATGCCTCCCACAAGTATTCATCCCCCTTGGCGTTTTTCCTATTTTGTTGCATTACAACCTGTAATTTAAATTGATTTTTATTTGGATTTCATGTAATGGACATACACACAAACTGTTGAAGTGAAATGAAAAAAATAACGTGTTTCAAAAAATTCAAAAAATAATGGAAAGGTGGTGCATGCATACAGTTGAAGTTGGAAGTTTACATACACCTTAGCCAAATACACTTAAACTCACTTAAATTCCCTGTCTTAGGTCAGTTAGGATAACCACTTTATTTTCAGAATGTGAAATGTCAGAATAATAGTAGAGAGAATTATTTATTTCAGCTTTTATTTCTTTCATCACGTTCCCAGTGGGTCAGAAGTTTACATACACTCAATTAGTATTTGGTAGTATTGCCTTTAAATTGTTTAACTTGGATCAAACGTTTCGGGTAGCTTTCCACAAGCTTCCCACAATAAGTTGGGTGAATAATTGGCACATTCCTCCTGACAGAGCTGGTGTAATTGAGTCAGGTTTGTAGGCCTCCTTGCTCGCACACGCTTTTTCAGTTCTGCCCACAAATGTTCTATAGGATTGAGGTCAGGGCTTTGTGATGGCCACTCCAATACCTTGGCTTTGTTGTCCTTAAGCCATTTTGCCACAACTCTCTTTCACTTTGTCATTGTCCATTTGGAAGACCCATTTGCGTCCAAGCTTTAACTTCCTGACTGATGTCTTGAGATGTTGCTTCAATATATCCACATAATTTTCCTTCCTCATGATGCCATCTATTTTGTGAAGTGCACCAGTACCTCCTGCAGTAAAGCACCCCCACAGCATGATGCTGCCACCCCCGTGGTTCACGGTTGGGATGGTGTTCTTCAGTTTGCAAGCCAACCCCTTTTTCCTCCAACCATAACGATGGTCATTATGGCCAAACAGATCTATTTTTGTTTAATCAGACCAGAGGATATTTCTCCAAAAAGTACGATATTTGTATCCATGTGCAGATGCAAACCGTACTCTGGCTTTTTTATGGCGGTTTTGGAGCAGGGGCTTCTTCCTTGCTGAGCGGCCTTTTAGGTAATGTTGATATAGGACTCATTTTACTGTGGATATAGATACTTTTGTACCTGTTTCCTCCAGCATCTTCACAACGTCCTTCGTCTCCTTCCTGAGCGGTATGATGGCTGCGTGGTCCCATGGTGTTTATACTTGCATACTATTGTTTGTACAGATGAACGTGGTACCTTCAGGCGTTTGGAAATTGCTCCCAAGGATGAACCAGACTTGTTGAGGTCTACATCATTTTTTCTGAGGTCTTGGCTGATTTCTTTGTATTTTCCCATGATGTCAAGCAAAGAGGCACTGAGTTTGAAGGTAGGCCTTGAAATACATCCACAGGATGGAGGAGCTGGAGCAGTTTTGCCTTGAAGAACGGGCAAAATCCCAGTAGCTAGATGTGCCAAGCTTATAGAGACATACCCCAAGAGACTTGCAGCTGTAATTTCTTCAATGCACGCTCAAGTTCTCTGTTTTTCTTGTCTTATTTCTTGTTTGTTTCACAATAAAAAATATTTTGCATCTTCAAAGTGGTAGGCATGTTGTGTAAATCAAAAAAACAAAAAAGTCAATGTTCATTCCAGGTTGTAAGGCAACAAAATAGGAAAAATGCCATGGGGGGTGATAGATTAATTATTAATGACTAATTATTACACCCTGAAACTGTGTATAATGTGTTAGAAATGTGTGAGTGTAGGACCAGTAAGCTACCATTGAGCTACTATTTAGCAATGTGAGTAAGAGTTAGACCAGACAACAATGGAGAACTGTCTAAACCAAGATAAAGGGGCCTCCCAATTTAGGGAGGATGCGATATCTGCACCTGGCCGAGCAAGGAGTGGGAAAAGATAAGAACAGTGATGGTCAGGAGAGCAGAGGAAAACATGAGCTGAGCCGAGGTGTGTGTGTGCTTACAAGATGTGTATAGTGGAAAAATACAGGCCACCTAAGGGGGGGGTGTTAGGATTTTTCGTATGACTTATGTGTATAAAAGGATTGTACCACCATTTTTAAAAAAATTCTCAATGAATAAAGATCTCTGACTA
The DNA here is from genome assembly GCF_964263955.1 of Coregonus lavaretus. Classification (NCBI taxonomy): domain Eukaryota; kingdom Metazoa; phylum Chordata; class Actinopteri; order Salmoniformes; family Salmonidae; genus Coregonus; species Coregonus lavaretus. The sequence continues at coordinate 40,201 of NW_028166033.1, forward strand.
TGCAGATCGGAACTCTGTCCGTTATTTAAATCCCAAAAGACTTACAACCTTTTGGGAGACGCACAGAGACACTGAAATAGGTTGTTAAATAATTCACGTAACAGGGGGTGAATACTTTCGCAAGCCACTGTAAATCTTTTGTCTTGCCCATTAACCCACTGAATAGCATACATACACAATCCATGTCTCAATAGTCTCAAGGCTTAAAAATCATTCTTTAACCTGTCTCCTCCCCTTCATCTACACTGATTGAAGTGGATTTAACACGACATCAATAAGGGATCATAGCTTTCACCTGGATTCACCTGGTCAGTTAATGAATGACATGGTATCAGAAATTGGATCTCTGTTCTTAACTGACTTAAATACAATTATAATGTCTCTCACCTGTGATCTCCCTAACAGTCCGGAATACATTCAGCTTCTCTGGATCCAAAGCTCTAATGTTGTGGTACACATCCCTGTAAGGGTTGGGGGGAGAGGGAAGAGAGAGAGAGAGGGAAGAGCAAGAGAGAGAGAGAGGGAAGAGCAAGAGAGAGAGAGAGGGAAGAGCAAGAGAGAGAGAGAGAGAGAGAGAGAGAGAGAGAGAGAGAGAGAGAGAGAGAGAGAGAGAGAGAGAGAGAGAGAGAGAGAGAGAGAGAGAGAGAGAGAGAGAGAGAGAGAATGAGAGAGAGAGAAACAAAGTGAAAGAGACAAAGAAATTAGGAACAGAAAGCGGTCACGTCACCCACATAACCACTATTTCTCTCATATTGCAGGGAGGTGAGCTGTCTAGAGCAGGGGTATTCAACCGGGGGTCGTTGGCTCCTGGAGGTACTGCAGGGGGTCCGCGACAATATAATAAACACATTTTGAAAAGAGGATAATATTTTCTTTCTAATTATGTCAACCTCATATTTCTACTCCTAATATTGAGCAAAGTATACTCATTGGAGCCAATGACACTAACTGGAGTATCTGACATGGGCTTTGAAAAAGCACCCGCGAATAGGCTATCAGTGTGGCAAGTGCCGCTGGCTGCTGGTAAGCTTTCTTGACTTGGACATTAATTTCTGCCAACACATGGCTGCCAACACACCTTTGTTTAACCAGCTAAACAGCAGCTCTTAGCAAAAATGTTTTTGGAGTTACCTTTCTAGCTAATCCTTAACAGTCTATTGACGTACCCGTGTGTCAATCTAAATAACATAATAAAAAAATCCCCATCAAAATCTGTCTGTTTAAGCTATAGATATCAGATACCACCACGTCTGCCAATGTCGACCTTACACATCTGTGGTGGAAGGAAGTGGCCGAGCTACAGCGCTGTTTCAGACCATGAGAGATTTAGAAAATTGATATTTTTTTATTTTTTACCTTTATTTAACTAGGCAAGTCAGTTAAGAACAAATTCTTATTTACAATGACGGCCTACACTGGCCAACGCTGGGCCAATTGTGCGCCGCCCTATGAGACTCCCAATCACGGCCGGTTGTGATAAAGCCTGGAATCGAACCAGGGGGTCTGTAGTGACGCCCCAAGCACTGCGATGCAGTGCCTTAGACCGCTGCGCCACTCTGGAGTCTTCTCGTGAAAACGTATGTAGCGTCCGAACGGTTTGGCCTACAAACTATTATGACCACTCTATGGAAAGGGTAGTCTCTCACGAACACGATGGTGTTCTCTGTTTTGCTCTATGACTCTGTAGCGTTTTGCCCAACTTCTGTCTGTAGCGTCACGGGACTCTTCTGAAGGTAACCCATACAAACGATTGGAAGTATGGAGGTATTTTTGTGCCAACAAAAATACGGGATTAAATATATGTCCAAAAAAAGAAAAACTATATAGGAGACACTTCAAAACCTTATTTCTTATGATTTATTATTTTTTGCCATTTATGAATGTGTTATTCAATGCATTTCTATGGGCTATAGTAGTAAAGGCAAAATTCAATATTTGAACAAATAATCTGTTAATATTTTTGGGGATACCTAAAGGGGTCTTAAAATTCAAAATCAAATTTCATAATGATCCATTCTATGACAATCTTAAAACAATTCCATATGTTTGCTTAGTACCCCCCCCCCCCCCCAATGTTAGAGTTTACACTTCCTCTTCCAATTATAATGTTGGGAGGTCAAAATAATGAAAGGGCAGTTCCATTTCAATTCAGTCAATTTGGCAATTAAGCTTTCAGTTTATTTTACAAGCGCCATGGCTTTTGTGTCGAGACATGATAAAACAGATAACATATAAAAATACACCTTATGGAACCACGGGGACTGTGAAGAGACACAAACACAGGTACATACACACGCATACGCACACGGGCGCTAGCACACACACTCTACACACACATACATTGTGATATTGTTGCATGTTGGTATCATACATTTTGTGTTGTGGATATGTGGTGGTGTTACAGTGTTATATGATGTACTGTTTTATCTTTTGTTTTATGTGTAATGTACGTGTCTTAATGTGTTTGGACCCCAGGAAGAGTAGCTACTGGGGATCCATAATAAAATACAAATACATGGAACACTGATCCGAGAGTGTGTTGTGTGGTTGGGAACAGAAGGTACCTGGTGGGTGTGTGTGTGTGCATGTGTGTGTGTGTGTGTGTGTGTGTGTGTGTGTGTGTGTGTGTGTGTGTGTGTGTGTGTGTGTGTGTGCGTGTGTGTGTGTGTGTGTGCGTTTGTGTGTGTGTGTGTGTGTGTGTGTGTGTGTGTGTGTGTGTGTGTGTGTGTGTGTGTGCGTGTGTGTGTGTGTGTATGTGTGTGTGCGTGTATGTTGGTGAGTGTGCGTGTGAGTGTGTGTTGGTGAGTGTGTGTTCTGCTCTCACCCTTTAATGCCAGTGATGAGGAAGACCAGGTTTCCATTGATCTTGGTACAGTTGGTGAACTTGTCTATGTTGCTGGAGTCCACGGTCTGGGCTGACTGCAGACTGGCTGTACCTATACCGTCACAGGCTAAAACAGACAAGGAGATGAAGATGAAAAAGGAGAAGAAGGTTATTACTTGGTCAAATATCCAAAAATGTTATACGGAAATGTGTGTTCTGGCTTTATCCCAATCACTTCGAAATACATATGCATACACTCACATGGAACAGACAGTCACAAGAAGACACACAGAAGTTGGAGCAGTGGGTAAGCGATAGTCAACCACAACATAACCACAGCTCAACCAAAACTACATCCAATCATCCAGATGAATAAACTGGATGTGAATGACAGGGGGATACGGTCCAGGACAGTGCAGGATTAGGATACCTTTAGGACAGATGTCAGTGCAGGCGATGCACATCTTGATGCGATTCTGCTCCACCTCCATCTTGTTGCTGGGACAAGCCCTCACACAGGAGCTGTGGTCCACCACAAAGTTATCTGGAACAGCAAACATAGAGTTAAACATAATATGTGTCAGAGCAATTCCAAGGCAGTACCCACTGGGAAACATGTTAAGGATGTAATCTGTGGTAGGAACAGGTTGCATGAGAACAGTGAAGGGAAGGGAAAACGACTACAGTATGACTGAGTGCCATTGAGGTTTAAAGGTCAACTGCCCCTTAGAACCAACTTCTCAGGTTTTAAACAGCCTATGTGGCATCGATAAGAGTCAAAATCATTCATTCTAGTGTCAAAATTAACTACAAAGTGTTAATAGAATAATATTGGTCAAAAAGTCAGTCTCATCCAAAATGAAGTTTTGTAAGTGACTGCATCATGACTTACTTGAGGGTTTGTTTTGGATTACAATTATTTCAACAAATCATGCCCCCTTTTGCTAATAACACATGGTGGCACCGTGTTTTCTGGGAAAAGACTGGGTGAGTTTGCTTTGTAAACAGGTTTGATCCCTGCTAGCATATCATGTAAACCTGATGACATGTTTGATGCATGTTGCCAGCTTGCATTCAATAATGTTATCTACTGTCCTTGTTTGTTGTGATTGAATGGCAAAGACACACCCAAGAAACACCCACATCAAAACCCAAGACAACTCTCTTTTGCCTTCAGTTAATGACTGCCTGCATTTCTTAATGAGCATTGATGAAAAATGAGGCCAAATCAGGAAGTGCAGACACCCTTTAATATAAATAAATGAATGATTGTTGTGTGACTTGAATGCAGTGAATAGCAGTGGAACGTGGCTACTGCTGTTGTGCTCCTGAAGATGACTCCTGTGATTAAACATGTTCCTTGTCCTCTTTATGTTTTATATTGTTGTATTGTTCTCCCTACTGCTTTGGCCCTGCTGGTATAATATCTGATAGTCTGAACTGAGGAAGGAGTTTAGGGATAGAAATACACATCAAATGATTGAGAGTTTAGGAGACCAATGATTGCTTTTCTCACAGACTCAGGCATGTAGATGGACACCTAAATTACAGGTACCTCATCAGGGGTCCTTGTGGCAGCCCAGGAAATAAAAGAGCCTGGGTTGTAATCATCACTAAACACCAAAAAGAAGAAAACAGACCGAAATGGGGAGGGACTACCTGAACTGGTCCAATAACAAAACTCTTGTTTTTGTTGTTGCAAAACGTTTGCAACGGTGTGCCCTAATGAGTCTGATCCATGTGGTCCTTCATCAGAAGTGGGATGCATCAGAGGCAGCACACCCCTCTCTCTCTCTTCCTGATAGGAGCCAGAGCTCCTTGCAGAGTGCCTAGTAGAGTGCCAGGCACACGCCCCAGGAGAGGAGAGGAAATGCCAGGGGTAGACATCTAGAATCAGCCGCAGGTGGATAGTCGGGGGGGGGGCGGAACATAATTCTAATAATTTGTACACTGCAAATTGACCACAACTAAGCCCAAAAATAGATTGTATTAAAAATAAAAATAATTTCATACCTTGATTAAAAAATTTTCGTGGGAATAGTTAGGTACAGACTGGCTTTTTTACAAAAAAACTATATATATATATATATATATATATATATATATATATATATATATATATATATATATATATATATATATATATACAGTGAGGGAAAAAAAGTATTTGCTGATTTTGTACGTTTGCCCACTGACAAAGAAATGATCAGTCTATAATTTTAATGGTAGGTTTATTTGAACAGTGAGAGACAGAATAACAACAACAAAAAATCCAGAAAAACGCATGTCAAAAATGTTATAAATTGATTTGCATTTTGATGAGGGAAATAAGTATTTGACCCTTCTGCAAAACATGACTTAGTACTTGGTGGCAAAACCCTTGTTGGCAATCACAGAGGTCAGATGTTTCTTGTAGTTGGCCACCAGGTTTGCATACATCTCAGGGGAGATTTTGTCCCACTCCTCTTTGCAGATCTTCTCCAAGTCATTAAGGTTTCGAGGCTGACGTTTGGCAACTCGAACCTTCAGCTCCCTCCACATATTTTCTATGGGATTAAGGTCTGGAGACTGGCTAGGCCACTCCAGGACCTTAATGTGCTTCTTCTTGAGCCACTCCTTTGTTGCCTTGGCCGTGTGTTTTGGGTCATTGTCATGCTGAAATACCCATCCACGACCCATTTTCAATGCCCTAGCTGAGGGAAGGAGGTTCTCACCCAAGATTTGACGGTACATGGCCCCGTCCATTGTCCCTTTGATGCAGTGAAGTTGTCCTGTCCCCTTAGCAGAAAAACACCCCCAAAGCATAATGTTTCCACCTCCATGTTTGACGGTGGGGATGGTGTTCTTGGGGTTATAGGCAGCATTCCTCCTCCTCCAAACACGGCGAGTTGTGTTGATGCCAAAGAGCTCGGTTTTGGTCTCATTTGACCACAACACTTTCACCCAGTTCTCCTCTGAATCATTCAGATGTTCATTGGCAAACTTCAGACGGGCCTGTATATGTGCTTTCTTGAGCAGGGGGACCATGCGGGAGCTGCAGGATTTCAGTCCTTCACGGCATAGTGTGTTACCAATTGTTTTCTTGGTGACTATGGTCCCAGCTGCCTTGAGATCATTGACAAGATCTTCCTGTGTAGTTCTGGGATGATTCCTCACCGTTCTCATGATCATTGCAACTCCACGAGGTGAGATCTTACATGGAGCCCCAGGCCGAGGGTGATTGACAGTTATAACTGTTGTCACCTTCTCACCAAGCTGCTTGGCAATGGTCTTGTAGCCCATTCCAGCCTTGTGTAGGTCTACAATCTTGTCCCTGACATCCTTGGAGAGCTCTTTGGTCTTGGCCATGGTAGAGAGTTTGGAATCTGATTGATTGATTGCTTCTGTGGACAGGTGTCTTTTATACAGGTAACAAGCTGAGATTAGGAGCACTCCCTTTAAGAGTGTGCTCCTAATCTCAGCTCGTTACCTGTATAAAAGACACCTGGGAGACAGAAATCTTTCTGATTGTGAGGGGGTCAAATACTTATTTCCCTCAATAAAATGCAAATCAATTTATAACATTTTGTTTTGTTTTGTTATTCTTTCTCTCATTGTAAAAAAATAAACCTACCATTAAAATGATAGACTGATCATTTCTTTGTCAGTGGGCAAACGTACAAAATCAGCAGGGGACCAAATACTTTTTTCCCCTCACTGCATTACACTGACCCCTGGCCTAGGCTGTTTGAATGGTGTCCTTGTGAACTGTGGAGGATCAGTATCTAAGGCAAGGAAAGTTCTTGATAATTGTGCATGTCGGTGTGTGTGTAATATGTTCAAAATATCACAGAGCAGCTTATCTTCAAGGCATTTGTTATGTATGTGATGAACGTTTAGACTATTTGTCACTGTTGATGCTATACTGTATATGTTTTATCTGTATGTATGTTGTACATACGGTCGAAGGTGTTTTTGACTTTCAATGTGCATTCCCATTTTGCAGGTTTTTTCAAATGTCCCCATATTTCACATAAACATGTACAGTGGGGAGAACAAGTATTTGATACACTGCCGATTTTGCAGGTTTTCCTACTTACAAAGCATGTAGAGGTCTGTAATTTGTATCATAGGTACACTTTAACTGTGAGAGACAGAATCTAAAACAAAAATCCAGAAAATCACATTGTATGATTTTTAAGTAATTCATTTGCATTTTATTGCATGACATAAGTATTTGATCACCTACCAACCAGTAAGAATTCCGGCTCTCACATACCTGTTAGTTTTTCTTTAAGAAGCCCTCCTGTTCTCCACTCATTACTTGTATTAACTGCACCTGTTTGAACTCGTTACCTGTATAAAAGACACCTGTCCACACACTCAGTCAAACAGACTCCAACCTCTCCACAATGGCCAAGACCAGAGAGCTGTGTAAGGACATCAGGGATAAAATTGTAGACCTGCACAAGGCTGGGATAGGCAAGCAACTTGGTGAGAAGGCAACAACTGTTGGCACAATTATTAGAAAATGGAAGAAGTTCAAGATGACGGTCAATCACCCTCGGTCTGGGGCTCCATGCAAGATCTCACCTCGTGGGGCATCAATGATCATGAGGAAGGTGAGAGATCAGCCCAGAACTACACGGCAGGACCTGGTCAATGACCTGAAGAGAGCTGGGACCACAGTCTCAAAGAAAACCATTAGTAACACACTACGCCGTCATGGATTAAAATCCTGCAGCGCACGCAAAGCCCCCCTGCTCAAGCCAGCACATGTCCAGGCCCGTCTGAAGTTTGCCAATGACCATATGGATGATCCAGAGGAGGAATGGGAGAAGGTCATGTGGTCTGATGAGACAAAAAAATAGCTTTTTGGTCTAAACTCCACTCGCCGTGTTTGGAGGAAGAAGAAGGATGAGTACAACCCTAAGAACACCATCCCAACCGTGAAGCATGGAGGTGGAAACATCATTCTTTGGGGATGCTTTTTTGCAAAGGGGACAGGACGACTGCACCGTATTGAGGAGAGGATGGATGGGGCCATGTATCGCGATATCTTGGCCAACAACCTCCTTCCCTCAGTAAGAGCATTGAAGATGGTTCGTGGCTGGGTCTTCCAGCATGACAACGACCCGAAACACACAGCCAGGGCAACTAAGGAGTGGCTCCGTAAGAAGCATCTCAAGGTCCTGGAGTGGCCTAGCCAGTCTCCAGACCTGAACCCAATAGAAAATCTTTGGAGGGAGCTGAAAGTCCGTATTGCCCAGCGACAGCCCCGAAACCTGAAGGATCTGGAGAAGGTCTGTATGGAGGAGTGGGCCAAAATCCCTGCTGCAGTGTGTGCAAACCTGGTCAAGACCTACAGGAAACGTATGATCTCTGTAATTGCAAACAAAGGTTTCTGTACCAAATATTAAGTTCTGCTTTTCTGATGTATCAAATACTTATGTCATGCAATAAAATGCAAATTAATTACTTAAAAATCATACAATGTGATTTTCTGGATTTTTGTGAGGTTCCCACAGTTGAAGTGTACCTATGATAAAAATTACAGACCTCTACATGCTTTGTATGTAGGAAAACCTGCAAAATCGGCAGTGTATCAAATACTTGTTCTCCCCACTGTATGTGTGTATAGTCTGTATGGAATAGGGATTAATATTTTAAATACCACAACAATTGGAAGTGCCCATTTAAAGCGTTTAAAACCAAGATATGGTCACTATGCCAGGGTTCTACGCCACATTGTCGGTTTGGCTGCGCCACTATGTAAACATTTCACAGCAAGTGAAACTGATATTTAGTAATGATAGAGTAACTTTGATCACCAATGACATTGCTGTGAATTGCGAAACAGGGTGTTCATAAATTCTGAGCATTATCATGTTCCTCAATTAATTCAGCGCATTTCAGCAGTAGGCATAGGCTAGCTTGACACCCCGAGTAGGCTATAGCATTGTCAAAACATACAAACTTTGTAACGGCAGTCAAGCAAAAGTCAAATGAAAAGTTGCTAAGCTTGCTAGATAATGTCCAACGAATGACAGAATATCTCCTATTTGGCAAAATCGAGTTGATGATTATACAGATAGCAGATCAGCTCATGAATAACAGGGAGATGAAGAGAGGAAATTGTTTAAATATCAAGTTATCTTAACGGGGACCAACTCTGTTGAAAAAAAATATTCATATCTACTCATATGGGCAGCAATACGAGACAGCGCAGAGAAGCGGGGGAAAAGTTATAGCGGTATTTTGACATGCACAGGCGAGACGTGCTTTGATAATGCAACCTATGAATTACAGAATAAAGTTTGGAATTTTCATGCGAGACAAGAGTCAGGATTGGGACGATGGGAAAACAGCCTAGGCTCTATATAAGGCTATCTAAGGCTCCTACTTGAGTGAATAGATACATAATACACTTGATTTAGGCTATATATTATTGCATGCTAAATGTTTCTGATCAGTGAACAAATAAATGAGCTACCACTTACACGTGTCCAGCCAGAGATCAATTAACCAAATATACAGACAGAGATTCAGAGAAACAAAATCACATTAATTGATTATCAGACAAGTCACAGGCTTTTGGCCGGGAGTAGGCCAGGCTACTACGAGAGTGAAGAGCAAATTCCACTTGTATAACATGATAGCAACATGTTCTAATCTGCTACTATATGAGCAAACTACAATAAAGATGATCATTAGCACTCACTTCAACTTGGCTAACATTTCCCCAGCCTAATTGTTACCAAATATCCAAACAGAGATTAAGTGAAAACAAAAATCTAGTTTGATTGATTTATCTAGACGAGTCCCCAACGCTTGTCTAAAAGCAGTGCGATGGCGCTGTCCCAATCAAAATGGTGTTGATTTGATAATCTAGGTGACCACACATGACTATTACTTTAAATTAGCATAACGGTTGGATACGACATTGAAAGTTTCAGTATAAGAATGTGATAAATGCCTTCAATTGCATTAGCCTACGTTATTCCAATATGTTCATCATTCAGTTGATCATAACTAAGGTGAGTTTTCCTCTCTCTGCGCTTTTTGTAGGACCAATGGCTGTTTGTTTCCTCTCCTCACTACACTGCCGCCCGCCTCCGCCCGACTCCGCCGCCTGCCTCCGCCGCGTTGTTCTCAACACCAGTTTAAATCAATATAGCCTACTGTTTTCTAGAAATCTGGATTTTTTTCGGGTTCAGGCTCATTTAATTTCTGTGTCGGACCAGGCCTGGGCTCGGGCTTCAGCTCACAAGGCTTGGGTCTGACCGGGATCTAATTTTCAGTTCTGCTTCTGGTGAGAACTCTAAACTGCAATTCGGGTCTCGTGTGCAGTCCAGCAGTGTCAATTATGCGTGTGCTTTGAATTTATGGCGACTTTGTATGAAGTAAATCCGCTAGGCTAAAGGCTTCAAACAACCTGTTTGTATAATCTGCTGCTGCGCATGTTGTGTATTTCGTGGAATTGCATTAGTGCAACATTGGGGAAACAAATTGTAATTCCCCGGGTCTTGTCATTTAGTTTTTTCGGGAAATGTGAAGAGTGGTCTCGGGACAGTCCCAGGATCCCAGTTACAACAAGCGTTTTAATTCATACTTTCAAGTGATATCCTCTGGGTCCACATTGTACATTTTGTTGTATATGTCTGTTACCCTAAATAAATTCAATTAAATTCAATCCCTAGTATGGTGTGTGTGTAATATATAATAATATTTGTCATGTCCCCTTATTTCACAGAAGTATGGGTGTATGTTGTGTGTGTGTGTGTGTGTGTGTGTGTGTGTGTGTGTGTGTGTGTGTGTGTGTGTGTGTGTGTGTGTTTGTGTGTGTGTGTGTGTGTGTGTGTGTGTGTTTGTGTGTGTCATTCCTTACGTGGGCACTTTTTGACACAGAAGGCTCCATAGGTGTACTTGGCTCTGGGGTTGATTTCCAGCTGGAAGGTGGTAGGGTTGTATACAAAGGGTTGGGGGCACTGGGTCACACACGCCCCGCTGTCGTTGAAGTTGGTGCATGCCTGTGGATGAAACACACATACACACAGACACACGCAGACGGACACACACCACAAGCATACACAGATAAACGTACACACATGCACGCACACACACACACAAACACACACTAGTGCTGGGTGGTCAAGGAAACACAGTCCTCACAGTAGTATGCAGCTAAATAACAATCATTAAGCTTCTTACCGTCACTGGGAGCCCTATGCTCTCCAATCAAGCACATTGTCACTTAATTGCTATGTAGCCGTAAACTACAACCACACTAAAACACACACACAGACTTAGAGAGTAATTAGCAGTTGATAAGCACCTTAATAAGTGTAATAGAGTGCATGTTTGGTATCGCTATTACAAACCCTTCCATACTAATCTAGTGGTATGTATTGTAATATTTAGCATGATGAATGGCTAAGCGGCACTCATTATGGGAAAAGTTTAGACCTGGCATACATCGCAAACGTATTGTATTCCCTACGTAGCACATTCCTTTTGCAAAGGCTCTGGTCAAAGGCAATGCACTATAAAGGGGGACAGGGTGCCATTGGAGTTTAATCCAGGCTGTTTTTCAGCCAGAAAAATGTCAATCCGGTTGACAAAAGTGCAATTGCAATTAAAGAAGCACAACTGAGAGAGAGAGAGGTGTAATATCAATAGTTAGAACTCACAATATCTAATTAAACAGAACGGGTAGCTCAATATGAAACATAATACTAAACTCGAAGAAGTATCAAGGAAAAGTGATAAGGAAACGAGTTAGATAAGGGAGAGAGAGAGAGAGAGAGAGAGAGAGAGAGAAGAGAGAGAGAGAGAGAGAGAGAGAGAGAGAGAGAGAGAGAGAGAGAGAGAGAGAGAGAGAGAGAGAGATGAGAGAGAGAGAGAGAGAGAGAGAGAGAGAGAGAGAGAGATGAGAGAGAGAGAGACGAGAGGAACGAGGAGCAGAGGACGGGAGAGTGGGCACAGCACAGGTGGTAACACAAAGCATTGTGGGAGAAAATTGTTTAATGGTATCTTTCCCACAAAGCACCATCATGGTCCCTATTTAGAACACTACTTTTGACCAGGGACCATAGGCCCAGAGTAGTTCACTATTTAGGGAATAGGGTGCCATTTGAGATTCAGACGAATTAAACAGGGAGATTCTGTGTCAGGAGCGACTTCTCTATGGAAGTATGAATAGCCCCTGATGGAAGTAACCTCACATTCACACAAAAGGTCACAGATAAGACAAAAGATATGATGTACTGAAGAACAAAGAGAAAAGAAGAGCAAAGAAGAAAAAGACAAGCTGGTCTATAATCAAAACTCTCTGGCGGTTTGAAAATATTCACCAAGGAAACAGGTGATTGGAAGGAGGGTTTTGTATTTTGTTATGATTTATGAAGTGTGTGTGTGTGTGTGTGTGTGTGTGTGTGTGTGTGTGTGTGTGTGTGTGTGTACTTACGAAGCAGTCTGTATCCTTGGGTCCGGAGCATCCCCCTGCACACTCGCGATGGCAGCAGTTAATAACCCAGGGTCCGAAACAGCGACCGTCACACTGCTCAGCACACACGGTCTTAGTCACTGCAGATAGACAACAGAAGACCACAATATAACAGGTTCCCATTACAGAAACATGACTGTGAATAGAATCCAAACAGGCAAACAAATCCACAAACAGAGTGCTTGAGAGAAAGAGCATCCATATAAGTGACGCTTCATAGAGGAAAATATTTTTATAAATCTGCTTAGACTGGGCAGGTCATTTTTATTGTCAGAAACACAAAACACACATTGGCCTTTCAAGGGGCTTCAGAGAGTGCACATGGTGCAAGTTTCCCGGACACAGATTAGGCCTAGCCTGGACTAAAAATACATTTTTAATGGGGATTCTCCATTAACCAGGCATTTCAGTCCATATGACTAGGCTTCATCACCCTTTCTGTGTCCAGGAAACAGGCTCATAGAGTTGAGCTGAGGCTACAGAGTAGAGCTGAAGTTAGAGAGTACACTCTTAGAAAAAAGGGTTCCAAAAGGGTTATTTGGCTGTCCCCATAGGATAACCCTTTTTGGTTCTAGGTAGAACCCTTTTTGGTTTAAGTTAGAACCCTTTTGGGTTCCATATAGAACCCTCTGTGGAAAGGGTTCTACATTGAACCCCAATGGTTCTACATGGAATTAAAAGGGTTCTACCTGGAACCAAAAATAGTTATTCAAAGGGTTCTCCTACGGGGACAGCCAAATAACCTTTTAATGTTCTAGATAGCACCTTTTTTTCTAAGAGAGTAGAGCTGAAGCTAGAGAGTTGAGGTGAGGCTAGATAGTTAGGCTGATGTTCATATGACAGCCTGCCAGTCTGTGGAGCTATATTTCTATGTTTCCCGTCTATTAGTGACAGTAGTGTGATTGAGATGGCTATCAGACGTCTCTCCTGAATGTGCTGCTTCCACTGCAGAGAGAGAGAGAGAGAGAGAGAGAGAGAGAGAGAGAGAGAGAGGAGAGAGAGAGAGAGAGAGAGAGAGAGAGAGAGAGAGAAGAGAGAGAGAGAGAGAGAGAGAGAGAGAGAGAGAGAGAGCTCAAAGACATTGCTCCTGCATTTTTAACAAAACATATAGATTTAGAGTTAGATAAAGTAGGATTTTTTGGCAGGGACATATACAGGATGCTACCCTCCACAACATAACCTTCATTCCAAACCAAAACTCCAAACCTACAACCTGATTTTGGACGGAATTACCGGAAGGCTTTCGACTACCAAGGATTACTATTCCCAAACTATACAGCAAATGCTCTGGCAAACAAACAGAAACCTGAAAAACACCATCCAACCTGGAACTGAGTGAGTAATGTTTAGTATGAAGCTATTTTTTACTTTCAAAACCAAGCAGAAAAATACATTACAATGATATATTTTACTTTATAAGGACTGAATGCTAAGGCTACCAAGCTTGCTAGTACAACGAGATACTATTTCAATTAGCACTGACGTGTGAAGTGAGAGGTGTCAAAGCCCTTGAGCCCAACAATGGCAGGAGAGTCGCACAGTCTACCCCAACCAAATGGAGAGGATATGAAGCACCCCCCACCCGCTGTTCAGAGGTCATTAAAATACAGTACTCTCTGAATGTAAAAAACGACAAGACACGAAAGAGTACAGAATGAAACTCCTTTTGGGGAATCAGGAGACACTTTTTGCTGATTTTTATAAAAATGGGAACATAAGCAACCTTATCTTCCACACAGACCATTCCCTGGCATGGCACAGTGCTATACTAGCACACTAACCCTCTGTTAAGAGGGGGGGTGTTAGCGATGGGTGGAAACTCAGGATACTGGACAACGAGGACTCTGAGTCGTCTAATATTAATCTCTATACATCTGGAACCGTTTTGGTTCAAGGCAGCACCAAACAGTTCCAGCTGGACTTTCACCTAATAAAAGAAATAGCTCAGCAGGAGAAGCTCTCCCTTGAGAAAGATACCCCCACCCCGAGCGGGTCAGACCAGACCTCTTCATTAAATAACCCCACAGAGCAACCCCAAGCACAAAGTCAACTTCCCAGCACAGAGTACTACTCCCTCATTGAAATGAAGGATAAATTCAACCAGCTGGAGGTAAGGCAGGTGGAGCTGGAACAGTAGGTGAACACACTCCAGTCAGCACAGACCCAGACAACAGTCCAGCACAACAACACCCCCTTAACTAGACCTGGATAGCTGGATCAGAGTGCTGGAGAGAAGGTGAGAACGATGATGGGTGACATAGAACAACCCATTAGAGAGCTGGCCACCCCCGCAGAGAAGCCAGCAGAACAGCCCACCTCAGATCCTGGCCAAAGTCTCGACACCGCAGCAGAACAGTACACCCTAGACCATGACCATAAGCCTCGACATCACAGCCAGACAAACAAATGAAGAACCCCAAGCCCTGGGGACCCCAACCCCTCTGAGCAACCCCCCTGTCAGACACCCTGATAGCCCTCATGATGACCCCCACACCCACTGAGGACATACACAAGCCACAGATTGTACTCCTTATGGACTCAAACGGGAAATACATACAAGAAAATAAACTTTTCCAAAACACACAGTGTCTAAACTCTGGTGTCCAAACACCCAGCGCGCCCTAGACCTTCTGTCTGAGGACCGACTAGGATCACCCAGCCACATAATAATACACACAGGCACAAACGACCTGAGAACACAGCAGGAAAGGGTGGCCACAGCACTCAAGGGAGTGATAGAAAAAGCTTCTTCTACTTTCCCCAACGCACAAGTGGTTATCTCAACCTTGTTACCAACAAAAATACTTCCACCCAGCTACCATACAGCGGGTAAACGCAAGTATTTCCCGTGACTGTGCATCAAAACCAAATGTCTACCTGGCCCACCACTCCACCCTGGACGTGAACAGCCTTTATGACCAGGCCCACCTATACAAGGCAGCAGTGCCCACCTTCGCCCGGACCCTAAAGGATATCGTCCTCAATCGCAGACCCAACACCTCACACAGGAGCAACAGATCAACAGACACCCCGCCCAGACCAGCGAGACACTCCCCCCCCCCCCCCCCCCCCCCCCCCTCCCCAGGACCTACATATAGAGGACCCCCGCAGAGAGGACCTACATCAGACCACAGCACCATCAGCCACATCTACCCCCACCAATTAACTCCCCCCCAAGTCAACCATGCCCACACCCCATTTAGGCCCCCTCAGATCAGACCTATGCCACTCCTACCCACCCCAAACCCCCACTCCCACAAAGAGGGCCTCAACATGAAAGTCACACATACACCCAGGCCGTGAGCAGGCAAACAGGCCCAACACCCACTCTTACACTAGCCGAAGCCAATGGCATGTACCAGATGCTCAGCAGGCTCTGCTCACAATTACTGGCCTGAGGCCAAACCACACAACCAACAACATTAGACACTTTACGGAACACAAAGCCTTCACTATTTCATCTTGGAATATCCAAGGCCTGAGGTCATCTGCATTTGGCCTAAAGAGCAGGAATCTGGACTTCACCAAAGAAATCGGAAATACAGACATTGTCATCCTACAAGAAACATGGTATAGAGGAGACGGACCCACTGGTTGCCCTCTAGGTTAAAGAGAGCTGGTAGTCCCATCCACCTAACTACCAGGTGTGAAACAGGGAAGGGACTCAGGGGGTATGCTAATTTGGTATAGAGCAGACCTAACTCACTCTATTAAATTAATCAAAACAGGAACATTTTACATTTGGTTAGAAATTCAAAAAGGAAATGATCTCAACAGAGAAAAATGTCCTCCTGTGTGCTACCTATATCCCCCCACTAGAATCCCCATACTTTAATGAAGACAGCTTCTCCATCCTGGAGGGGGAAATCAATCATTTCTAGACCCAGGGATATGTACTAGTCTGTGGCGACCTAAATGCCAGAACTGGACAAGAACCTGACACCCTCAGCACACAGGGGGACAAACACCTACCTGGAGGTGACAACATTCCCTCCCCCATATGCCCCCCTAGGCACAACTACGACAACATAACCAACAAAAACGGGTCACGACTCCTGCAGCTCTGTCGCACACTGGGTATGTACATAGTCAATGGTAGGCTTCGAGGGGACTCCTATGGTAGGTACACCTATAGCTCATCTCTTGGCAATAGTACTGTAGACTACTTTATCACTGACCTCAACCCAGAGTCTCTCAGAGCGTTCACAGTCAGCCCACTGACACCCCTATCAGACCACAGCAAAATCACAGTCTACTTGAACAGAGCAATACTCAATCATGAGGCATCAAAGCCAAAGGAACTGAATAATATTAAGAAATGCTATAGATGGAAGGAAAGTAGTGTTGAAACCTACCAAAAAACTATTAGGCAACAACAAATTCAATCCATTCTACCTGGACAAAACGTTCCACTGTAATAGTGAAGGTGTAAACTTGGCAGTAGAAAACCTTAACAGTATATTTGACCTCTCAGCTTCCCTATCAAATCTAAAAATATTTAACAGAAAACCGAAGAAAAGTAACAACAGTGATAAATGGTTTGATGAAGAATGCAAAAACCTAAGAAAGAAATTGAGAAACCTATCCAACCAAAACATAGAGACCCAGATAACCTGAGCCTACGCCTTCACTATGGTGAATCACTAAAACAATACAGAAATACACTACGGAAAAAGAAGGAACAGTATGTCAGAAATCAGCTCAATGTAATTGGAGAATCCATAGACTCTAACCACTTCTGGGAAAATTGGAAAACACTAAACAAACAACAACACGAAGAGCTATCTATCCAAAACGGAGATGCATGGGTAAACCACTTCTCCAGTCTTTTTGGCCCTATAACAGAGAACAAACAGCAAAAAAATATATATGATCAAATGTACATTTTAGAATAAACTATTAAAGACTACCAGAACCCACTGGATTCTCCAATTACATTGAATGAACTACAGGACAAAATACAAACCCTCCAACCCAAAAAGGCCTGTGGTGTTGATGGTATCTTCAATGAAATGATAAAATATACAGACCACAAATTTCAATTAGCTATACTTAAACTCTTTAACATCATCCTTAGCTCTGGCATCTTCCCCAATATTTGGAACCAAGGACTGATCACCCCAATCCACAAAAGTGGAGACAAATTTGACCCCAATAACTACCGTGGGATATGCGACAACAGCAACCTTGGAAAAATCCTCTGCATTATCATTAACAGCAGACTAGTTCATTTCCTCAGTGAAAACAATGTACTGAGCAAATGTCAAATTGGCTTTTTACCAAATTACCGTACGACAGACCACGTATTCACTCTGCACACCCTAATTGACAAACAAACAAACCAAAACAAAGGCAAAGTCTTCTCATGCTTTGTTGATTTCAAAAAAGCTTTTGACTCAATTTGACATGAGGGTCTGCTATACAAATTGATGGAAAGTGGGGTTGGGAGAAAAACATACGACATTATAAAATCCATGTACACATACAACAAGTGTGCGGTTAAAATTGGCAAAGAACACACACATTTCTTTCCACAGGGCCGTGGGGTGAGACAGGGATGCAGTTTAAGCCCCACCCTCTTCAACATATTAATATGTATCAACAAATTGGTGAGGGCACTAGAACAGTCTGCAGCACCCGACCTCACCCTACTAAAATCTGAAGTCAAATGTCTACTGTTTGCTGTTGATCTGGTGCTTCTGTCACCAACCAAGGAGGGCCTACAGCAGCACCTAGATCTTCTGCACAGATTCTGTCAAACCTGGGCCCTGACAGTAAATCTCAGTAAGACAAAAATAATGGTGTTCCAAAAAAGGTCCAGTTGCCAGGACCACAAATACAAATTCAATCTAGACACCGTTGCCCTAGAGCACACAAAAAACTACACATACCTCGGCTAAAACATCAGCGCCACAGGTAACTTACACAAAGCTGTGAACGATCTGAGAGACAAGGCAAGAAGGGCCTTCTATGCCATCAAATGGAACATAAAATTTGACATACCATACCTCCCATCCTTCTCTCCTCCTCTCCCCTCCTCCTCCCTGTGTCCTCTTCTTTTCACCCCGCTAACGTACCATCACTGCATTCCATTACACCCGTGACGCACTACCGTTAGTGAAATTAAATGGCCTACTTACCAAAAATACATTTTGTCAAACAAATGACCTCATCGGTAGTGGCACACACACAGACACACACACAGACACACATACACACAGAGATAAACACACACACACACACACACACTATTTGCCTTTAAATATCCACTTAAAAATACCAGGCAGCCACTACAAATATAAAGTAATCAATCTCATAAAGTACGCTGAATATCTTCAATTTGAACAGGCTGCTGACAGGAGCATCAGTCACAGCACTGCATCTTATATCAACACTGCCTTGCTGTCTGATTTTATGGAGCTGCAGAGGCCCTCCCTATGTTTCTAGAGGGGCTCAGGTGTCTGAGACAGTCTGGGGAGAGGGTGTGTGTGTGTGTGTTCGTGTGGTGTGTGTGCGTGTGTGTGAGTATGTGAGTGAGTGTGCATATGTGTGTGTTAATACGCATGTGCATTCGTGTGTGCGTGCGTGGCTGTTGTGTGTCATAGACCAGGGAGCCTGTTTAGGCACCTGCGTGTCAGGAGATAACACAGCCAGCTACCTAGCTATCGGTTAATACTGATGAGGGCGTTCTGTATTTAGTACTTGATGTGAGAGTATTATAGTGAGAGGCCTTCGTCTAGCAGTTTCTCACACACTGGCAATGTATGCTTCTGTCCTCTCAATGAGAAAGAGGGAGAGAGGGAGGGAGAGAGATGGAGGGAGATGGATGGAGGGAGAGGGATGGAGGGAGAGAGTTGGAGGGAGAGGGATGGAGGGAGAGGGATGGAGGGAGAGAGATGGAGGGAGGGAGAGAGATGGAGGGAGAGAGGGAGGGAAAGGGATGGAGGGAGAGAGAAGGAGGGAGAGGGATGGAGGGAGAGGGATGGATGGAGGGAGAGAGATGGTTGGAGAGAGATGGAGGGAGAGGGATGGATGTAGAGGGATGGAGGGAGAGGAATGAGGGAGAGAGATGGAGGGAGAGGGATGGAGGGAGAGAGATGGAGGGAGGGATGGAGAGAGAGGGATGGAGGAGAGAGATGGAGGGAGAGAGATGGAGGGAGAGGGATGGATGGAGAGGGATGGAGGGAGAGGGATGGAGGGAGAGGAATGAGGGAGAGAGATGGAGGGAGAGGGATGGAGGGAGAGAGATGGAGGGAGGGATGGAGGGAGAGGGATGGAGGGAGAGTGGAGAGGGATGGAGGGATGGATGGAGGAGGGAGAGAGATGGAGGAGAGAGATGGATGGAGAGGGATGGAGGGAGAAGATGGAGGGAGAGGGATGGAGGGATGGAGGGAGAGAGATGGAGGGAGAGGGATGGATGGAGAGGG
>NW_028166032.1:0-15000 GCF_964263955.1 Coregonus lavaretus
GTTAAAGCTCCTAAACGGAATTACGTCATCTGCATGTTTCCACTGTCCATACCTGCCTACACCTTTAACACCATAGACAAAATGATTCATTTGGACTATTAAAAGGGTGAGGATGAACCAAGCTAGATTACAGGTAAAGACTTAGAAGGGAGGATTAAAGCTCCCTAACATGTAATTATAGCAAGAAGCCTTTATAACTGCCCAGATAGGCTCTCTTTATTGAGAAGTCTAATAGGCCAATTTGGGTTGACATGGAAGAATAACTTAATGCCCCATTTGGAGCATCATATTATCTGAGTCAACACTTAAATGTGGGACTGCAGAATCCCATAATGTCCCATACTAAGAAATATGGTGTCAGATAAATGAGACAGACATCTTCACCTTTCCTGACAAGCTCTGCTTCTTTATGGAACAACCATAAATGCAAATGAGGAGGAAAGGTGGTTATCTGGAAAGACAATTATTTTTTCACTTTTGCTTCATGTGTCAACTTTAATTTGAGTGTGGCTGTGGAAGACTGGTCCCTTGATGAGGTCTGCAAGTGGCTGAGTACCAATGATCTCCATGATTCCATCCCATCATTCCAAGGTTCACAATCTTTCTGAAGAATGCCAACTCTCTTCAATTGTCCACTTTGCAACGAGCATACTTTGTCTGTGTCCAGACGACTTACACATATTGGCCTCTATCACCAGCATGAACCACATTGTCTAATTACCTGTAGACTTAATGGGTGTGGGAAAACAAATAGATGTTTCAGCGCCTATCGGTCACACATCTACCAAAACCACAGAGCTTTTAAGCTCCAACTTAGATGAGAATTGCCCTCATGATGAATTTGAGACTGGGACTGATCCCATTGAAGATGACATGAGCGATGTAGAGAGTCTGCCAGAGGCTGAATATGTTCAAGCCACAGAGATCAACACTGAGCAGCTAATTGAAGGTCTCAAAAACAATATCTGTTTTTTAATTTTGAAAATCAGGAATCAGCATCCCAGCTACGGTACAGAATAGCATTGTTGAGGACCTCAGAACCATTTTTGATGCATTTATGACACAATACAGTGATCCCCTCAGGTTTCATCTTACAAATAAGCAAATAAACGTGGTTGAACATGACGATCTCAGGGACATGCTCAACAACTCTGCAGTATTTGAGGAATGCATTAGATGCATAGGCTCTGAGTGGATGCTGGAGCATTACCGTGTGAAAGAATTGGGCATGGTCAGGCCAATTGAAGTACCACTGAGCAACAAGAAGGTTATAAAACAAGGTGATTTCAATACAGCTACATAGTACCCAGGCTATATGAATATAAAGAGACATGAGACAAAACAATGGACCTGTAGAATGGAATAAGTTATAAGACCTCTATGATTCATTTCATTTGTCAGTTCTTCCAGCTAATGTGAGATGTTTAGATGACATAACATTTGAGGACACATACTGTAATTTAGCTGGCCATCTTTTCCCCTCCCTTTCTGGCTGTCCTCCCCCTTCCCTTCTAAGTTCAAGTCTGTTTATTTGTCATATACATGGAGTTAACAGTGCAATGAAATGCTGACTAGCAGGTTAACCTCTTGACAACAACAATAGAACAAGTCAGTAGCTAAGTTAATATAAAGAGTAATACAATAGTAATAAACCCTTCATTCATAACTATCCTTAACATACCTGGGGTGTTTCTGGGATAGAGGGTTGATATAAAAGTCAATATAATCAGCAATACAGGAAGATTCTGAGACACAATCACTTACTATTGGTCAGCCGTAGGGAAACCGCCAACGTCTCAGGAGATATGTATTTTAGGCAGTAAGTAAAACTGCCTAGGCCTTGGAGAATCTGCCCCAAAAAGATAGACCATCTGTTTATCTGTAATGTACTTATCCTCATATAGTTTACTCACTATCTCCTGGATTAATCTTTGTGTTTTCCGGTTGTGTTGAGTGGGACAATGGAACATAGTGTTTACCATTATCCTATTGTCTATTGGCTTCAAGAAGATATTCACTTTATCCATTGCAACAATCTGAGCCCCCTTATCTGCTGGTTTAATCACTATATTCTGATGTTCAATGTTTCTAGAGCTTGATTTTTTAGAAAGATGTGTAAGGTTAAGCTGATATCCAGGTCTGGTTCTGAATTGTGAAAAGGAAGCCACATCCCTACGTATAACAGTCAGTATAGTTTCTGACACTGACTCCAACTGAGGTTCCCAATGTGAGGGGTTTGGAAATAGTATATGAGGAAAATCTGTTTCATAATCAAAATGATCTAATGACTTCAATCTTCTATGATAGAAGTGTAGATCCCTCCGGAGCTCCCTGCAGTCCACCTGTTTAGGAGTTGGTATGAAAGTCAGTCCTCTTTCTAGAACCTCATTCTCGGCTTGGTTGAGCCCAATGGGACGTTGCTGGTCAAGACCTCAAATCGGTCGTGAAGTAGTATGGACATATTGATGGAACAAGGTCACTAAACTGGTGGTTAGACAGGGTAGATCCAAGAGCAGGCCTCTGCTGTCATCTAGAGGGCGTTTCTCTGTACTGCTTGACACATGGAGACTCAATGGAGGCACAGTGCAAGTGCTCAAAGTAAGGCCCAAACAATTGTTTGTCAGGCTGGGATCTATAAAGCAGTATGTTCTTCAATTAGATGCCAACTAATATTCATACAGGGACAATAGGTGGGGCAGGAGGAAGAATGGTGTTCCTGATTTTCAGAGGAATTCCCCTTATTTTTTTAAAGCATCAGATTGAGATTGTTGTTATTCTCCAATATGTTTTTCTTCAGTGAGCCACTCTGGATTCTCCAAGGGGAATACTCCCTTAATTCTCCACTAGAGAGTTGGAGCTCCATGCTTTTGCTGGGAATTGTCCACTGTTGGTATACATTTATTTGGTCCCCAAAATACCCAAATAAAAATGTGTATTTGTCTAGTTTTAGCTGAGTCCCCAGTTAGCATCCATGTGGCTCATTTAAAAGTTTCAACAACAAAAAAAAACGTACTCCTGAAGTTTCACCACAATAGGCTTCTTCAGACAATGGACAAAAAGTAGCCAAACAAAGCCAAAGGAGAGTGATGAGCAGCAGCAGCATCATCAAACCAGCGAGGCCGCCGGCAAGCCCAACAGTGATGATGCTGCCGAGCTCCAGTTAGCTCCGTGTGCAGAGCCTACCCACCCTTCCACAAGCACCGCCAGGATAATGGCTCCACAGCCCCCTCCACCTCCGACTGTTCCTGACTATCTTGGAACAGAGGTGCCAGCCCAGATTAGCCTAGAATCCTACCGTAGTCGCAGGTTTTCTGTCCAAAAACCTTCATTTAATAGCAACTGGTTCATAAGAAGGGAGTGTCTGGAATACTCACTTACTGAAGATGCTGCATTGCTGAAAGTTCTGCTTGGGGTCCATCTATTGGGAGATGGCTAACTAGTCTGTATTTTCCACTGATTCATATGGATGCCAGTGCACACATTGGCTGTAAAAGTGGGTAAAAACAGAAAAGCATATAACTGTAGCTATGTGGTCTTTACTTGAGTGTGTTTCAGCAGGGTGAGGTCAGAGAGATGCTTCCAAGTCAGTATTTTTCTGAACTCATAAAATCCTTTACACAATCTGATGGGATGAATGTTCAACCCCATTTAAATGACCATAAAGTCTATATAGTACCTTTAAGTTAAGACCTCACAGATCTGTTCATGGCAAAGCAGTTCAATTCATGATATTAATATTTCTGTGAGCTTGTGTGGCCTACCACTTCACGGTTGAGCAGTTGTTGCTCCTATATGTTTCCACTTCACAATAACAGCACTTACAGTTGACTGGGGCTGCTCTAGTAGGGTAGGAATTTGACGAACTGACTTGTTGGAAAGGTTGTTTATTAGCACTCAAATCTATCAATGGCATTTTCGACACAATTTGGTGAAAGCCCCAAAGCATTCAGAAAGCCTCTGATTCCCACCACTAGTGGACACCCCCATGAGTGTCTTTCAGAACCCCTCCTAAAACCACCTGTTTCGTTTTGGTTGTTGTTAGTGACTCTTTGTTAGTTCCTTCTTCTGTTTGAGAGACAATGTTTTATTTCTTGTTGAGGAACGTAACAATGTTCATGTGATTAAATTAAATCACCCGACTGTTTAAGATATGTCTGTTAGTAAATGTTTTATTTCTAAGAGATCATGAGTAAAAGAGAACAATTGACATTCTAGAATGAGTTGTCACTGTGTTCACCACAACCAACATGCTGCATCTCTGTTTAGGGGTCAGTGGTCTAAAATGAGTCTCTCTGGGGAGAGAGAGGAGGGGGGCCCTGCCTCTAAAATGAGTCTCTCTGGGGAGAGAGAGGAGGGGGTCCCTGCCTCTAAAATGAGTCTCTCTGGGGAGAGAGAGGAGGGGGGCCCTGCCTCTAAATCGAGTCTCTCTGGGGGACATGACACCAAAGCTAAGAGGTGAGAGGTCAATTTTATGAAGAATTTATTACGTTTATTTACACAATAAATAGCTATCTTAAGATGAATGCACTTACTGTAAATCACTCTGGATAAGAGCATCTGCTAAATCAGGAGTTCTCAATCCGGGGTCAGTGGAGGTACTGCAGGGGTTCTGCAGCACCCTGCCTGGACTCGTTGCAATGGAAGACATTTGATAGAATTTTCACGACACGAACACTTTGCCTACTCTTCATTATTGCCTAATATAATGGAATGCATATTTATTTTACCAATTCTGATGGTTGTTACAATACACTCTTCCCACCCGTTTAACAACTCTAAATAGCTTTGGCATCGTAGGCTTCAGGGTCCCTTGTCAATAATGTTGCCTACAACTTTGCATACAATGTTCATTTTCATCGCACACATATTTCACCTTAGATGCCTTAAATTGGCCAATTTATAGCCATGGCCAATTTATGATTCAATTTTTAACAACGTGATGTTGCGCTCCAAAGTGATAACTTGAAATAACATGATATAGGTAATTAAATAATAAAGTTAGAGATATTTTTGGGTTCAGTGAAGAAGAACCTCTAGAGTTCTGATCAACAAAAGGTGAATGTTTTGAGGATGTGAACCCAGCAGCCCCCCAGTGGTCAGATCAAGCCCGCCCGTTTTTTCCAGCACCCGGCCCGTGATTCGAACCAGCCACCTTTCTGCCATAGGTCCAACTTCTGCCACTGCTCCAACTCCTTAGCCGCTGGGCGAAAACCTGAGTTTATCTTCAGAAATAAGCATGAGTTAATCTGCCAAACCGAAGACAAAATGCTATGCATTCATTTATACCCATAAGAGTAAAATGTCTTAATTCTCAGCACTTATACGACCAATTTTCTACTCTGAGATACTTTGTGGATATGGGCCCAGATCTCAAAATATTGTTATAAAAAAAACTTTGAATGTTTGTTTTACATTTAAAAAATAAATAAAATAATATTACTAATGTAAGCCACTGTAAAGACTATTTAGTTTATTGGGTTGCTCTGCTCATGTCCGCGTTCAGGAACTGTCCGCGTCCCGGTACAGAACTGTCCGCGTCCACGTAAGGTTTGGCGCCAAGCATATTGTCCAGTTACGCGCAAAGTGGACTGAGGTGATCTTGGGGAACAGCGACGGAGTTTGTTACAGTGTTGAGACGCCGAAGTTTATTGTTCAATTTGCTTTTTGGTCAGGGACAGTGTGAATGTAGCCAGATCCTTTTCACTCACTATCCTTGTTTCATCTTGTGGTTCACCGGATTCGTCATCATCCTCGAGGGACAGACGAACGACCTGCTAGTTAGCCAAGCTAGTCGGTACAGCTAGCTAAGCTAGCTACTCTACCAGCAGCATCCTAGTTATCCTAGCTACCACTACATCATCACCAGCTGCCTGCATTTCTTGTGGACCGATGGAGCTCCCGGGTTGTTTCTTCCACCTGTTAAATACCGTGGAGGGCTTCTCCCTCTCTCGTTGACAGATGCTGGCTACCTACCATCCCTCTGTCCGGTTCTCCTCTTCACTAGATCCCGAGTGGCGCAGTGGTCTAAGGCACTGCAGCGCAGTGCTAGCTGTGCCACTAGAGATCCTGGTTCGAATCCAGGCTCTGTCGTAGCCGGCGTGACTGGGAGACCCATGGGGAGGCGCGCAATTGGCCCAGCGTCGTCCAGGGTAGGGGAGGGAATGTCCGGCAGGGATGTAGCTCAGTTGATAGAGCATGGTGTTTGTAACGGCAGGGTTGTGGGTTCGATTCCCACAGGGGGTAGGAAAAAATGTATGCATTCACTAACTGTAAGTCGCTCTGTATAAGAGCGTCTGCTAAATGACTAAAATGTAAAATGTAGATGGACGGTAACTTTAGTGTTTAACCCCTCTGTGTCCAAGGACTGAACTTTTGAATATTATTTTCGGGGCGCCTCAAGTTACCTTTTTTACAACGTTTATTTCTGATAAAAATTAGTTAATTGCATCCGCCATGGAGCCCAGTTTCATAATATAACCTTCTGTCCCTGGTTATGAAGTAATCGTGAAACAACAGGCCTTATGTTTGGGCATTTTTCACCCTACCAGCTCCTATTAGTTCTATTGAGCTCCGTGACACCGACTCGCCTTCAGAACGTTCTATTCCCAGCCCATTGTTCTGCGTCACAATGCCAGCTGCACTATTGTTATCAACGAGACCTGCCTGCGTTAACCCTGTAGGTTTACCTCAAGTAACTTATTATTAACAAGGTTACGGCTACTTGGTGAGCGTTAACTCTGTAGGTTTACCTCAGGTAACTTATTATTAACAAGGTTACAGCTACTTGGTGAGCGTTACCCCTGTAGGTTTACCTCAGGTAACTTATTATTACCAAGGTTACGGCTACTTGGTGAGCGTTAACCCTGTAGGTTTACCTCAGGTAACTTATTATTAACAAGGTTACGGCTACTTGGTGAGCGTTAACCCTGTAGGTTTACCTCAGGTAACTTATTATTAACAAGGTTACAGCTACTTGGTGAGCGTTACCCCTGTAGGTTTACCTCAGGTAACTTATTATTAACAAGGTTATGGTTACTTGGTGAGCGTTAACCCTGTAGGTTTACCTCAGGTAGCTTATTATTAACAAGGTTACGGCTACTTGGTGAGCGTTAACCCTGTAGGTTTACCTCAGGTAGCTTATTATTAACAAGGTTACAGCTACTTGGTGAGCGTTAACCCTGTAGGTTTACCTCAGGTAGCTTATTATTAACAAGGTTACGGCTACTTGGTGAGCGTTAACCCTGTAGGTTTACCTCAGGTAACTTATTATTACCAAGGTTATGGCTACTTGGTGAGCGTGCACACTGTTCACCAGAGTACATGTTGTGGTCACCTATAGTGAGGTGAGACACGGTTAAGGAGGCGATGGCTGGCGGATAGCCATCAAACATTAAAAAAATTCTGGTCATGGTTAGCCATATTTGTTGTTGTTTTTAAAGTGTACAATCTAAACAAAAAGCATGTCCCTGTCCTCTTTTTCAAGATGTGGCTGATTTTAAACAGCCAGAAGACATTTTTTAATTAAGAAATAACAATTTTTTTGACGACTTGTGGTTTCTAAATGGCTGCTGGGTTATTTGATATGCATCGAAATCTTCGTTTATAGGCATCAAATTGAGCGAATGCTGCGCAGGTTCACTGAGTTGCAAACCAAATGGGTATAATGGGGTGATTGTTGTCTAATCGGGTGGTCTAGCTAATGGATTTGTAGATCAGACGCAGTTGCTACCTCAGATTATGAGCCTAGCAAGTGTCATTAATGAGTTGTGTAGTACCCACATACGGCCACAAGGAGGAGCAAGAGTGCCATAAACCCATACTGTTTTTTGCCATAAAAACCCTAAACCTAACAATCAATCAAATGTATTTATAAAGCACTCACTGTTCACCTGGATACACGTTGTGGTCATTATTGTCGGCAGGAATATGGGACCAAATACTAAACCTTTGACTACTTTAAAACACAATAAGTGAATTGGTCAGAATACTTATGACTTCTTCAAATAGGGGGACTAGATACATAAAGTGCATTTATTTTTTCTAAATGGTGAAACAGACACGTATAAAAATACCCTCAAATAAAAGGTGACATTATATACTGTCACCTCATATGAAACATTTGTTTTAAAATCCAAAATGCTGGAGTATAGAGCCACATTTAAAATGTCAGTTTCACTGTCAAAATAGATATGGTGTGGACTGTATACTCAATACAATCTAAATCTGATACCTCACTGTCTGTCTTTTGACTGATACTGCTTTTTAAACTGCTCTGGTCAGTCTACTCAAATATTTGTACTTTATATTTTTCTATCTACAAGCAGTACTTAGATCATTTATTATTGTTAATAATGATACATTCATTTATTAATAGATATGGCAGGTTTCAGGACACTGATATATCTGAAAATGTTGAAAAAATATATTGCCGCTATTTTCACCACCAAAGAATTGCAGTGTGGTTTTAATATGATTTGACTCTTTGCAGGCTGTCAGGCTGTCTAGTCACAGAGGAAGGCTGTGCTTCTCTGGTCTCAGCTCTGAGGTCAAACCCCTCACACCTGAGAGAGCTGGATCTGAGTAACAATGACCTGAAGGATTCAGGAGTGATGCTGCTCTCTGCTGTACTGGGGAATCCCCACTGTAAACTGGAGACTCTGAGGTCAGTATTCCTGTAGTTGGTCAACAAGTGATAACTGTTCACCAGATCCACATGTGTTTACCAGGCACACATAGTCCACACCATATGTGTTTGGACAGTGAAGCTTACAGTTTTACATTTGGTGCTATGCTCCAGCATTTTGGATTTGAGATAGAATGTTTCATATTAGGCGACAGTACAGAATGTCACCTTTTATTTAAAGGTATTAATTCATATCTGTTTTACCGTTTAGAAATTAAAGCACTTTATGTGTGTAATTCTCCCCAATGAAAAAGTCGTAATTATTTGGACAAATTAATTTAGTCAAATGTTTATTATTTGGTCTCATATTCCTTACCTGCAGTGATTACATCAAGCTTGTGATTCTACAAACTTGTTGAATGCATTTGCAGTTTGTTTTGGTTGTGTTTTGGATTATGTTTTTCCCAATAGAAACTGAATGGTGAATAATGTCCTGTCATTTTGGAGTCACTTCACTTGTATTGTCCGTAAGAATAGAATATATGTTTCTGAACACTGCTACATTCATGTGGACGCTAACATGATTATGAATAATCATGAATGAATCGTGAATGATGATGAATGAGAAAGTTACAGAGGAACAAGGATCATACCCCCTCTGTTATTGGTTATGGTGAGAGGTTAGCATGTTTTGTTGTAGCCTCTGTAACTCTCTCACTCATTATTATTCATGATTCATTCATGATTTTTCTTAATCATGGCATCATCAGGATTCAGTTAGTAGTGTTTAGAAACATGTTATCTACTCACTTAGACAGAAAATTACTCCAGTCATCATCCACCATTCAGTTACTATTGGACAAAACATAACCCAAAACACAACCAAAACAAACTGCAAATGCAACCAACGAGTTCACAACCAAATACTCAACTTTTGACTACTTTAATACACTATAAGTGAATTAGTTAGAATACTTATGACTTAGTGCTTTCATTTCTAAATGTTGAAACAGATATGTATGAAAATACCCTCAAATAAAAGGTGACATTATATACTGTCACCTCATATGAAACATTTGATCTCAAATCCAAAATGTTGGAGTACAGAGCCACATTTAAAATGTCAGTTTCACTGTCAAAATAGATATGGTGTGGACTGTATACTCAATACAATCTAAATCTGATACTTCACTGTCTGTCTTTTGACTGATACTGCTTTTTAAACTGCTCTGGTCAGTCTACTCAAATATTTGTACTTTATATTTTTCTCTCTTTAAGCAATACTTTGATAATTTGTCATTTCTAATAATGATACATTAATTTATGAATATATATGGCAGGTTTCAGGACAGTGATATATCTGAATATGTTGAAAAAATATACTGCCACTATTTTGACCACCAAAGAATAGCAGTGTGGTTTTAATATGATTTGACTCTTTGCAGGCTGTCAGGCTGTCTAGTCACAGAGGAAGGCTGTGCTTCTCTGGTCTCAGCTCTGAAGTCAAACCCCTCACACCTGAGAGAGCTGGATCTGAGTAACAATGACATGAAGGATTCAGGAGTGAAGCTGCTCTCTGCTGGACTGGAGGATCCACACTGTAAACTGGAGACTCTGAGGTCAGTATTCCTGTAGTTGGTCAACAAGTGATAACTGTTCACCAGATCCACATGTGTTTACCAGGCACACATAGTCCACACCATATGTGTTTGGACAGTGAAGCTTACAGTTTTACATTTGGTGCTATGCTCCAGCATTTTGGATTTGAGATAGAATGTTTCATATTAGGCAACAGTACAGAATGTCACCTTTTATTTAAGGTTAATGGTGAGAGGTTAGCATGTTTTGTTGTAGCCTCTGTAACTTTCTCACTCATTATTATTCATGATTCATTCATGATTATTCTTAATCATGGCATCATCAGGATTCAGTTAGTAGTGTTTAGAAACATGTTATCTACTCACTTAGACAGAAAATTACTCCAGTCATCATCCACCATTCAGTTACTATTGGACAAAACATAACCAAAAACACAACCAAAACAAACTGCAAATGCAACCAACGAGTTTGGGACCAAATACTCAACTTTTGACTACTTTAACACACTATAAGTAAATTGGTCAGAATACTTATGACTTCGTCAAATAGGGGGACTAGATACATAAAGTGCTATAATTTCTAAACGGTGAAACAGATATGTATGAAAATACCCTCAAATAAAAGGTTACATTATATACTGTCACCTCATATGAAACATTTGATCTAAAATCCAAAATGTTGGAGTACAGAGCCACATTTAAAATGTTAGCTTCACTGTCAAACTAGATATGGTGTGGACTGTATACTCAATACAATCTAAATCTGATACCTCACTGTCTTTTGACTGATACTGCTTTTTAAACTGCTCTGGTCAGTCTACTCAAATATTTGTACTATATATTTTTATATCTATAAGCAATACTTTGATAATTTGTCATTTCTAATAATGATACATTAATTTATGAATAGATATGGCAGGTTTCAGGACACTGATGTATCTGAATATGTTAAAAATATATACTGCCACTATTTTGACCACCAAAGAATAGCAGTGTGGTTTTAATATGATTTGACTCTTTGCAGGCTGTCAGGCTGTCTAGTCACAGAGGAAGGCTGTCTAGTCACAGAGAAGACAACTGCAATCAAACATTTGAATTCCCATGATGTTTTTACAGCGCTGTGGAGGAATTTTGGCCCACTCATCTTTGCAGAATTGTTGTTATTCAGCCACATTGGAGGGTTTTCGAGCATGAACTGCCTTTTTAAGGTCATGCCACAGCATCTCAATAGGATTCAGGTCAGGACTTTGACTAGGCCACTCCAAAGTCTTCATTTTGTTTTTCTTCAGCCATTCAGAGGTGAACTTGCTGGTGTGTTTTGGATCATTGTCCTGCTGCAGAATCCAAGTTTGCTTCAGCTTGAGGTCACAAACAGATGGCCGGACATTCTCCTTCAGGTTTTTTTGGTAGACAGCAGAATTCATGGTTCCATTTATCACAGCAAGTCTTCCAGGTCCTGAAGCAGCAGAACAGGCCCAGACCATCACACTACCACCACCATATTTTACTGTTGGTATGATGTTCTTTTTCTGAAATGCGGTGTTACTTTTACGCCAGATGTAATGGGACACACATCTTCCAAAAAGTTCAACTTTTGTCTCGTCAGTCCACAGAGTATTTTCCCAAAGGTCTTGGGGATCATCAAGATGTTTTCTGGCAAAAACGAGACGAGTCTTAATGTTTTTTTTGCTCAGCAGTGGTTTTCGTCTTGGAACTCTGCCATGCAGGCCATTTCTGCCCAGTCTCTTTCTTATGGTGGAGTCATGAACACTGACTTTAACTGAGTAAGTGAGTCCTGCAACTCTTTGGATGTTGTTGTGGGGTCTTTTGTGACCTCTTGGATGAGTCGTCGCTACGCTCTTGGGGTCATTTTGGTCGGCCGGTCACTCCTGGGAAGGTTCACCACTGTTCCATGTTTTCGCCATTTGTGGATAATGGCTCTCACTGTGGTTCGCTGGAGTCCCAAAGCTTTAGAAATGGCTTTATAACCTTTTCCAGACTGATGGATCTCAATTACTTTCTTTCTCATTTGTTCCTGAGTTTCTTTGGATCTCAGCATGATGTCTGGCTTTTGAGGATCTTTTGGTCTACTTAACTTTGTCAGGCAGGTCCTATTTAAGTGATTCCTTGATTGAGAACAGGTGTGGCAGTAATCAGGCCTGGGTGTGGCTAGAGGAATTGAACTCAGGTGTGATAAACCACAGTTGAGTTGTGTTATAACGGGGGGTCAAACACTTTTTCCCACAGGGCCATGTAGGTTTGGATTTTGTTTTCCCTTAATAATAACAACCTTCATTTCAAAACTGCATTTTATCTTTGACTAATATTTAAATTTGTTTGATGATCTGAAACATTTAAGTGTGACAAACATGCAAACAAATAACAAATCAGGAAGGGGGCAAACACTTTTTCACACCACTGTATTTGTACTTTTATATTTGTCTCTCTACAAGCAAAACGTTGATAATTTGTCATTTCTAATAATGATACATTCATTTATGAACAGATATGGCAGGTTTCAGGACACTGATGTATCTGAATATGTTGAAAAAATATACTGCCACTATTTTCACCACCAAAGAATTGCAGTGTGGTTTTAATATGATTTGACTCTTTGCAGGCTGTCACGCTGTCTAGTCACAGAGGAAGGCTGTGCTTCTCTGGAATCAGCTATGGAGTCAAACCCCTCACACCTGAGAGAGCTGGATCTGAGTAACAATGACCTGAAGGATTCAGGAGTGAAGCTGCTCTCTTTTGGACTGGGGAAACCCCACTGTAAACTGGAGACTCTGAGGTCAGTATTCCTGTAGTTGGTCAACAAGTGATAACTGTTCACCAGATCCACATGTGTTTACCAGGCACACATAGTCCACACCATATGTGTTTGGACAGTGAAGCTTACAGTTTTACATTTGGTGTGAAAAAGTGTTCGCCCCCTTTCTGATTTCTTATTTGTTTGCATGTTTGTCACACTTAAATGTTTCAGATCATCAAACAAATTTAAATATTAGTCAAAGATAACACAAGTAAACACAAAATGCAGTCTTGAAATGAAGGTTGTTATTATTAAGGGAAAACAAAATCCAAACCCACATGGCCCTGTGTGAAAAAGTGATTGCCCCCTACAACCTAATAACTGGTTGGGCCACCCTTAGCAGCAACAACTGCAATCAAACATTTGAATTCCCATGATGTTTTTACAGCGCTGTGGAGGAATTTTGGCCCACTCATCTTTGCAGAATTGTTGTTATTCAGCCACATTGGAGGGTTTGAGAGCATGAACTGCCTTTTTAAGGTCATGCCACAGCATCTCAATAGGATTCAGGTCAGGACTTTGACTAGGCCACTCCAAAGTCTTCATTTTGTTTTTCTTCAGCCATTCAGAGGTGAACTTGCTGGTGTGTTTTGGATCATTGTCCTGCTGCAGAATCCAAGTTCGCTTCAGCTTGAGGTCTCGAACAGATGGCCGGACATTCTCCTTCAGGATTTTTTGGTAGATAGCAGAATTCATGGTTCCATTTATCACAGCAAGTCTTCCAGGTCCTGAAGCAGCAAAACAGGCCCAGACCATCACACTACCACCACCATATTTTACTGTTGGTATGATGTTCTTTTTCTGAAATGCGATGTTACTTTAAAAAATATACTGCCACTATTTTCACCAACAAAGAATAGCAGTGTGGTTTTAATATGATTTTACTCTTTGCAGGCTGTCAGGCTGTCTAGTCACAGAGGAAGGCTGTGCTTCTCTGGTCTCAGCTCTGAGGTCAAACCCCTCACACCTGAGAGAGCTGGACCTGAGCTACAATCACCCAGGAGACTCAGGAGTCAGACTGCTCTCTGCTGGACTGGAGGATCCACACTGCAGACTGGAGAAACTCAAGTATGTAGAGGGTTTATGTCAATGTTCATGTCAGACATGTTGGAGTTATCAGGATAGTTAAGACAAACATTCTGACCACCACTTGGACTAAGTTATATAAACACTGTGTGTGTGTGTGTGTGTGTCCAGTGTGTGTGTGTCCAGTGTGTGTGTGTCCAGTGTGTGTGTGTGTGTCCTGTGTGTGTGTGTGTGGGTCCACTGGACACACACACACTGGACACACACACACAAACACACTGGACACACACACACACATTGGACACACACTGGACACACAAACACTACACACACACACTGGACACACACACACACACACACTCACACTGGACACACACACATACACTGGACAAACACACACACACACTGGACACACACACACACACACAAACACACTGGACACACACACACTGGTCACACAAACACACACACACACACACACACACTGGACACAAACTGGACACACACACAAACTGGACACACACACAAACTGGACACACACACACACTGGACACACACACACACTGGACACACACACACACACAGGACACACACACACTGGACACACACACACACAGGACACACACACACTGGACACACACACTGGACACACACACACACTGGACACACACACACTGGACACACACACACACACACACACTGGACACACACAAACTGGACACACACACACACAAACAGGACACACACACACAGACACACACACACACTGGACACACACACTGGACACATACACAGACAAACATTCTTACCACCGCTTATACAAAGTGATATGCTGTGTGTGTGTGTGTGTGTGTGTGTGTGTGTGTGTGTGTGTGTGTGTGTGTGTGTGTGTGTGTGTGTGTGTGTGTGTGTGTGTGTGTGTGTGTGTGTGTGTGTCC
>NW_028166032.1:20000-26614 GCF_964263955.1 Coregonus lavaretus
TATTTATTCAACTGTGAAGATGAACTTTGGAATAAAAAATTGCTAAATTAGTGAACTTAGGAGGAAATGTCAGTGAGTGAAGTGAATGAAGATCACATGACTGAGGAAAATATTGCTGTGGTTGAGGACAATATTGAAGTGAGTGACAATCAGGAGCTTATTGAGAAACAAAAAAATATTGGAATTGTTGGAAACATTGGACAGTTTGATAAAAGTATTGATCAGTGGAGCTCATATACAGAACGGTTTGAATATTTAGTTCTTGTAAATGACATGGATGAGGACAACATTGTGCCTCCATGTTTTAGTGTAATGGGGCCAAAGACATGTAATTTACTAGACAGCCTGCTACAGCCAGACAGAACAGGTAAAAAGACGTATGGGGATATTGTGGAGATACTTAAAGGACATTTTTCACCAGAACCACTAGTTAATGCTGAAAGGTTCAGGTTCCACAGGAGACATCAGGAAGAGGGAGAATCAGTAACAATGTTTGCTGCTACATTAAAGAAACTACCAGAACACTGAGTTTAATGCTGTTCTAAATGACATCATTAGAGACAGACTAGTATGTGGGCTACGGAGTGAAGCTACACAAAAGAGACTGTTGACTGAAAGTCATCTGACCTTGGCAAAGGACATTGAAATCAGTGTGTCCATGGAACTAGCTGCTAAAGAGGCTCACCAGTTGAGTTCATCAGGAACTTAGTGGGTTCATCTAACAATCCTAATCATCAGCTGATACATTTTAATCTCATACACAGGGTATACCTTCCACCTAGAAAACATCATTTAATAGAAATCACAACCGCTCCTCTGTGTGATCTATGTAATCAAGGTGCCTTGGCCTCCTTTAATTATATGTACTGGGAGTGACCAGGGGACATGTTTTGGAAAGAGGTATCCTCATACCTTGTTCCCCCAAACTGTTATTACTGAATGAAAATTCACCACTGTCATTACAGCAAAGACGTATAATGTTGTCAGGTTGGACAGCAGCTAAAAAGATGTTGGAACTAAGATGGCAACCACCACACCTCATTGGATCAGCACTTTTATAGATATAATTTATTTAGAACTATCCACTGCTAGGATCCATGGGGCCAAACAACAATTGCAGCTGAAACCATAAAATAACTCCTGTAGTTGGTTTTACCCAACAGATTGCCCATTCATGATCATTTCATGCAAATGTGTACCTTACTGATTTTATTATTATAATTGTATTTACCTGCAATGACTAGTTTCCATAATATACTGATATATATTTTAACAGTATTGTTTCTCTAGCTGTATAACCATTCCTGCTACTATTTATTCTGATATATATTTTAACAGTATTGTGTCTCTAGCTGTATAACCATTCCTGCTGCTACTTGTTCTTGCCTGTGTTCCTTTCAAATAAATGAAAAGTTGATCACAGAGTTTCAACTGAAAATCAGAGACCAGGAAATCAAGTCACATGCTTCCACTGTGGCAAGGTGGGACATCAGACGTCTACATGCTGGTGTAAGGACATGGATTGTCCAGTCTGTGGTAAAAAGGGCAACATCGAACAAGTCTCCAGAAACAAAAAGAGAACAGAGAAAACGCAAAAACGGGAAACAAGAAACAGACATTACAACGAAAGACACAAAGGCTATCAGACCAAAAGTCAAGGCTGACTTGGAGGCTTTAGTCAAGAACAAAGTACTGGAGCCGGTCAGCATGAGTGAATGCATGAGCAACACCCATCTACCAGTCCTTAACACTAGAACCGCCTGTTCTTTCAGCATATAAGTACCCGCTAGAGAAAGTTACCAGGCGTCCACTTTAGCATATAAATCAGATGCATATCAACCAGCAAGGTGCAAGGTGTGCAAACATGGTTTGTTAAATAAACGCTTGATAAATAGTGCATCAACTATTGTAAAATATTAATTGCATGAAGAAATATATTAGTGGAAATATATCAATAAAATAACAACAATAGTTAATTCTACAAAGTAAAAATAAAATCGGCCAATAGCCTGTTTCTGTTTCCCTTACAATAAAAACATTACAGTGTAAACCATTTAATCAACTGCATTTGTAGATTCAATTAGTAAAAGAGTTATAGTACTTGATAAAGTCAATTTACAGTTTATTTTGACAAAGTAGAAACTACAAATATAATAATAATAATAATAATAAAAATAATAATAATAATAACAATAATAATAATATAACCAGCCAGGTGTTCAGGTGAAATGATTTGCTGTATTCCTAAACAAAAGCACCAGTGCATTAACAATTATAAAGGATTAATTGCATAAATACATTTTTGTGGAAATATATTCATGACAAGATTTAAAAACAATAATTTGTTGATTGTATCAGACACTGTACCGCCCCTTTACACATGAACCAATCACGTCTTCTCTTTATGGTTCGGTTCCACAAACAAATCAAATCGGTTCCCTGCACACAGTTTTCATGGGCCTTGTTCGGTGTGCACCTGCCAACTTGACATTGTGTATTTTTCCCCAGTGGGAGCTGTGGTGCTTGGGGAAGGGGGAG
Organism: Coregonus lavaretus; assembly: GCF_964263955.1. Lineage (NCBI taxonomy): Eukaryota > Metazoa > Chordata > Actinopteri > Salmoniformes > Salmonidae > Coregonus > Coregonus lavaretus. Next base: position 22,539 of record NW_028166032.1, read on the forward strand.
AGCAGGACCTGCTGTCTTGACATTGTGTATTTCTCCCCAGTGGGAGCTGTGGTTCTTGGGGAAGAGGGAGAGCAGGACCTGCTGTCTTGACATTGTGTATTTTTCCCCAGTGGGATCTGTGGTGCTTGGGGAAGAGGGAGAATAGGACCTGCTGTCTTGACATTGTGTATTTTTCCCCAGTGGGAGCTGTGGTATTTGGGGAAGAGGGAGAGCAGGACCTGCTGTCTTGGCATTGTGTATTTTTCCCCAGTGGGAGCTGTGGTGCTTGGGGAAGAGGGAGAACAGGACCTGCTGTCTTGACATTGTGTATTATCTTTCCCCAGTGGGAGCTGTGGTTCTTGGGGAAGAGGGAGAGCAGGACCTGCTGTCTTGGCGGCCTGCTTGGTGACTGTAGCTTCTTTCTCTGCGTTCATGTGGTTCTCACCAAGCTCACATGCCAGATCCATGATGAAATGTCTCCTGCTGACTGTCTTGTCAAGGCATTGCTTGTACAACACGTGTTGATAGCAGTCATGTCGAGCACATTGTAGAACACCTCAACAGGCCAGAGGAGAGGACCCCCTTTTACAGAGTACAGTCAACAGGCCAGAGGAGAGGACCCCCTTTTACAGAGTACAGTCAACAGGCCAGAGGAGAGTACCCCCTTTTACAGAGTACAGTCAACAGGCCAGAGGAGAGTATCCCCTTTTACAGAGTACAGTCAACAGGACAGAGGAGAGTACCCCCTTTTACAGAGTACAGTCTGGACATCTGGTCGAGTGCATCCACACCAAGCTTTAACATAAAATAAAATAGAATAGGTTATAATTATATAGAATGATAATACTAATAGTAAAAATATGAATGTAATGTAATAAAAGGGGATCCTATTTGGTGTTTGGCAGATGGGAAGGCTATCTGTATATGGTAGAGATACTGTATAGACCTTTGTGTGATTGTAGTCTGTCACTGTCTCCGGTTTCTTCTTCTGGTCACTGCCGGTGGCAACAGTGGGGTGCATGGTGCTGAGGAAGCTAACACTTATTTATTTAACATCTGTACACCGTGAGTGTTGCTTTACCACTCTCCATCACACCGTGAGTGTTGCTTTACCACTCTCCATCACACCGTGAGTGTTGCTTTACCACTCTCCATCACACCGTGAGTGTTGCTTTACCACTCTCCATCACACCGTGAGTGTTGCTTTACCACTCTCCATCACACCGTGAGTGTTGCTTTACCACTCTCCATCACACCGTGAGTGTTGCTTTACCACTCTCCATCACACCGTGAGTGTTGCTTTACCACTCTCCATCACACCGTGAGTGTTGCTTTACCACTCTCCATCACACCGTGAGTGTTGCTTTACCACTCTCCATCACACCGTGAGTGTTGCTTTACCACTCTCCATCACACCGTGAGTGTTGCTTTACCAGCAGCTTCTGCCTTTGTTTGTTCACTGTTCCGAGCACACTAGTCTTCTTTACTTTCTGTTTCAGCTCAACCGTCTCCCCACCCTGATAATAAAGTGTTTTATTGGTATCTTCCACTAGATGGCAGTAAACACCTGCTGTAACTAGACTACGACTATGTGTTCGGTTCATACATGCAGTTTCCCAGAGGAGGAGTGCTGATCTAGGATCAGGTCCCCCCTGTCCATTTAATCTGTTTCATTATGATCTAAAAGGAAAAACTGATCCCAGATCAGTACTCCTACTCTTTATGAATACTGTCACAGGTGACTCCTCAAGATGAGGCTCATGATTTATAAATTATATATATATATTTTATCTTTACAGAAATTGTATTTAAACCAAGGAAGTTTGAGTTAGTAGCGATGATTTTGCATCTGCCAGCTGCTGTAAACCTATGTGATTGGATGTTATAGACCCCCATCTGAACAGTTTCTTTCCCCATGCTGTGGCCCTCACCAACTGGTCATCTGGCCCATAGAGACTAAAGGACTATACACTCTATGCTGCTCACCACATCAAGCCATCTCTGAACTGTACACTACCATCTGGTCCACAGAGACTAAAGGACTATACACTCTATGCTGCACAACACATCAAGCCATCTCTGAACTGTACACTACCATCTGGCCCATAGAGACTAAAGGACTATACACTCTACGCTGCTCACCACATCAAGCCATCTCTGAACTGTACACTACCATCTGGTCCATAGAGACTAAAGGACTATACACTCTACGCTGCTCACCACATCAAGCCATCTCTGAACTGTACACTACCATCTGGTCCATAGAGACTAAAGGACTATGCCCTCTACGCTGCACACCACATCAACAGGGTTGTAGTGGAGGGTAAACTCTCTCACACACCTTTTTCTTTGCAAAATAGCGTTTACTCAACTTTGTATTTTGTTCAGTCTCGTTTCCCACTTTTTATGCATACCCAGCATTAAGCCTAAATCCCATTGCGGAAACCAGGCCCAGGTTGGTCAGCATGATAAAGAATCATATCTCAAGCCTGCTCTGTCTATTGAATGTCTGACGACGACTTCACTTTATAATAGTTCTGTGTAGCCTAGACTTACCAGAGTCTGCCCGTCTTTCCTTCAAATCAAACACATTTATCCTACGTCTAATGTTGCCGAGAAATGTGCGCCACAGTTTCAACAGCCATATTGTAACTGCGTAGGCTACAAACTTACTTTCACTTTCATATGAGGAAAACGCGTAACTTCTGACTTCACTGGTGTAGGATAATAATATGACCAGTGGCGGCTCCTGAAAAAATTCTCAGGGGGGGGCAATTTTTCTGATGATTTAGGTGACCTACACACATTTTTAAAAAGATATGTCCAGCAACAACATGAAGACAGGGGCAGCATATAAGTCAATACCAGAAGCATTTATTGACTGAACTCAAAAGTGTTGGCATACAAAATCAAAATAAGTTATCACAGTAAAAATAATCAAGGGTGTTCTTTCACATTCCTCAACACTGCATAAACAATATGCATTTCCATAAACAAATGAAATATCAGCTGAAAATACAGCATCTTGGTATTTGTTCAGATTGCAGGATCAACAAGAGCTTTTACCACATTTTTTGCCTCATGGTTGAATTGGAAATATGTGCACCTGAGCATAATTCACAACAAGCAAGCAGGAGCTTTTGATAGAGGCTACTGAAAACATTGATGCAAGTTATTGGTAATAAGACATTTTTATAGACTTCCATATTCTGCCCTCTTGTATAGATTTGTGAAAATGAACAGTGATAGACATTTTGCCTGAAAACAGAATTTGAAAGTAATTTCTAGAAAAGGTAAACACAGCTATCTGTATGGCTTTGTAAAAATGAACAACCATATTCTGGCCAATTGTATAGATTTGTAAATATGAACAACCATATTCTGGCCAATTGTATAGATTTGTAAAAAAATTTTTTTTTTTACTTTAAAAAAAATGAAAAATAACTATTTTAAACAACATCAACTGTGAACTGATTTGGGCGTGTGTGTGTTAAAGAGACAGGGAGGGAGGGACAAAGAGAGAGAGAGGCTACATTACTTGTACTGAAACTGTTCTCTTCTCTGTTTCAATACAGCAAAGCGTTCAATGACTTTCTCATTGAAATCAGGCATTTTATTTTTCAGTATCAAATGGTCAAAAAAAAAATACAGTTTAAATAAGGGTTGCATTTTTTAAAAATGTCAGGCAAATTGATGCACTTTAAGTATTTTCTGTTACAATGTTAATAAAGTTATTCTTTGTTGTAAGTTGATCTATATTTCTTTCTTTTTTATTTTCTTTAATGTTAATAAGGATACAATGTTATGTAGAGGTGTACATATAACAATTTTATAGACAAATGATACTATTTACAGTCGCGGCGGAGAGTTGGGGGGCGCGAAATGTTTACTTCTTCCTAGGGGGGCGTAACAGAAAATAATTGAGAAGCACTGGGTTAGGGTTAGGGTTAGTTTGAGCCAGCATGTGGACGGACATGAGGATACGGTTTGAGGATATATCATTCATTCTCTGGCTGTATTGACCTGATTTAAACCCCATTTCTAGTCCTGCAAACAGAGATAGAGAGAACAACATACATGGAAATGTTTTTTAACAC
>NW_028166031.1:0-9935 GCF_964263955.1 Coregonus lavaretus
GGGGGGGGGGGTAGAATGATTTATTTTTATACTATTCCAGGTATTCCTTAAAGAGGTAGGGTTTCAAGTGTCTCCGGAAGGTGGTCAGTGACTCCGCTGTCCTGGCGTCGTGGGGGAGCTTGTTCCACCATTGGGGTGCCAGAGCAGTGAATAGCTTTGACTGGGCTGAGCGGGAACTGTGCTTCCGTAGAGGTAGGGGGGCTAGCAGGCCAGAGGTGGATGAACATAGTGCCCTCGTTTGGGTGTAGGGTCTGATCAGAGCCTGAAGGTAAGGAGGTGCCGTTCCCCTCACAGCTCCGTAGGCAAGCACCATGGTCTTGTAGTAGAAGCGAGCATCAACTGGAAGCCAGTGGAGTGTGGAGGAGCGGGGTGACATGAGAGAACTTGGGAAGGTTGAACACCAGACGGGCTGCAGCGTTCTGGACAAGTTGTAGGGGTTTAATGGCACAGGCAGGGAGCCCAGCCAACAGCGAGTTGCAGTAATCCAGATGGGAGATGACAAGTGCCTGGATTAGGACCTGTGCCGCTTTCTGTGTATGGTAGGGTCGTACTCTACGAATGTTGTAGAGCATGAACCTACAGGATCGGGTCACCGCTTTGATGTTAGCTTTGATGTTAGAACGACAGGGTGTTGTCCAGGGTCACGCCAAGGTTCTTTGCACTCTGGGAGGAGGACACAATGGAGTTTTCAATCGTGATGGCGAGATCATGGAGCGGGCAGTCCTTCCCCGGGAGGAAGAACAGCTCCGTCTTGCCGAGGTTCAGCTTGAGGTGGTGATCCGACATCCACACTGATATGTCTGCCAGACATGCAGAGATGCGATTTGCCACCTGGTTATCAGAAGGGGGAAAGGAGAAAATTAACTGTGTGTCGTCTGCGTAGCAATGATAGGAGAGACCATGTGAGGATATGACAGAGCCAAATGACTTGGTGTGTAGAGAGAATAGGAGAGGGCCTAGAACTGAGCCCTGGGGTACACCAGTGGTGAGAGCACGTGGTGCAGAGACAGATTCTCGCCACGCCACCTGGTAGGAGCAACCTGTCAGGTAGGACGCAATCCAAGAGTGAGCAGCGCTGGAGATGCCCATCTTGGAAAGGGTGGAGAGGAGGATCTGATGGTTCACAGTATCAAAGGCAGCAGATAGGTCTAGAAGGATAAGAGCAGAGGAGAGAGAGTTAGCTTTAGCAGTGCAGAGAGCCTCCGTGACACAGAGAAGAGCAGTCTCAGTTGAATGACCAGTCTTGAAAACTTACTGGTTTGGATCAAGAAGGTCATTCTGAGAGAGATAGCAGGAGAGTTGGCTAGAGACGGCACGCTCAAGCGTTTTGGAGAGAAAAGAAAGAAGGGATACTGGTCTGTAGTTGTTGACATCGGAGGGATCGAGTGTAGGTTTGTTGAGGAGGGGTGCAACTCTCGCTCTCTTGAAGATGGAAGGGACATGGCCAGCGGTCAAGGATGAGTTGATGAGCGAGGTGAGGTAAGGGAGAAGGTCTCTGGAAATGGTCTGGAGAAGAGAGGAGGGGATAGGGTCAAGCGGGCAGGTTGTTGGGCGGCCGGACGTCACAAGTCGCAAGATTTCATCTGGAGAGAGAGGGGAGAAAAAGTCAAAGCATAGGGTAGGGCAGGACATGGATTTTGTATGTTTGACATTCAGAGGGTGAATGGGCAAGACAAAAGATTTAAGTGCGTTTGAACGGGTTTGAGCCAAGAACTGCAATGCTGCTGGGTATTTCACGCTCAACCGGTGGCTTGTATTCATGGATGCCAAGGGAAGCCAGGCCTCCAAAACTCTATCAATAAAAATAAACATCTAAAATAATGTATCTTTCATCTCTCTGTGTTTCATAATTTTCCTTAAATTCTCAAGAGGCTGAATGTATCTCACCAGGTAAAGCATCCGAGCCAGCGAAACAGTGGCCCTCTGTCTCTGTACGTGTAGCCCATCTTTCTGATGCTGTCTGGTCAAAAAGAGTATGATATTGTTGCAGCCAGTAGAATTGAATGCAAGGGAAGCTAGCGAGCATTTGGCCTCCCTTGATAAAAAACTTATACAATAACAGCCAATCTGCGTTGAGCTAAACTGAGTGAGCTTAACTGTGAATGGTCCTGGTGTACCAAAAAAAAGTGTCAAAGGAAACCAGATTGGATTTGGCTTCACACCAATCACATCAAATCAAGCCAAATGTAATTTGTCCTCCAGTGGCAAGCTAGCTAAAATTGTCCCTTTCCTAAATCTGCCATGGACAGAGGTAGGGATTTGGGCTTGTGGTTTTACTTAATTCTCCGTACTGGCCAATGATTATAATGATTCTGATCCAACCATAAATTCATACATTGTGCCCCTGGCCTGAGAGGATGAAAGTTCAATATGTAGCTAGATGTAGTAGGCTAATGTTAACTAGCTGGCTAATCGTTGCCCATGAAAGGAAGTTAGGCTAGCGGGAAAACAACAAAACCTAAAAGCATAAAACTGTATGACGGAGTGATAGACCGTTTTGGCAACATAAAAGAGAAGAGGATAGCATTGGCGTTCTCTACAAGTAGGCTGATTCAACATGAAATCAGTACCATGGAAAGCCAAATGATATTTAGCTTACTTTGATTGGACTCATTTGTTGTTGGGATCTTTTAGTTGTCACTGTATTAGACTAAGCAAAGATGATTTAATGATTTTGAAGTTGAAATGGTGCTGGAATAGTAGAGGCAGCTCCTGTTCTATTTGCGACTTGCGGTAACTCCCAGGTGTTCTAAATCAATAGTTGTTTAGTAGTCAAAAAATGTCGGAAACTTTAACTTGATTGACCATGCTGTAGGTCATGTAATTGCAGTATGCTTTGTGGACTTCACCGGGCAGATGTTGCTCTCCGGTTTTGTGATGAAACAAAGGTGTGGTTGAATTTATTCTGCCACCCTGTCTTCTTATTGTTTCGGCCTTTAGGCCTATATATCACGGTGTCAAGGCATATGAACTAACAGGTTATAGAGCAAACAGCGCAATTATGATAACACATAGGTTGTAATATGGCATTTCTTCCCTGTCTTGGGTTCTCTAGTGATTTTACCCAAGCACTGCGACTGCACTCAACAGTTTCCCTCCCGTGTATCAAGAATGGTCCACCACCCAAAGGACATCCAGCCAAGTTGACACAACTCTGGGAAGCATTGGAGTCAACATGGGCCAGCATCACTGTGGAACGCTTTTGACACCTTGTATGCCCCAACGAATTGAGGCTGTTCTGAGGGTAAAAGAGGGGCACACGCTTGAATATCGTACTCGCAGTCCAAGTGAGCGGCGAGGGCCCACGTCGGCGGCTGGGTGTTGTTTTCCTCGAAGCGGGCGAAGAATGTGTTTGGCCGGGAGTGAGACAACGGTGTCCGTGTGTGTGTGTGTGTGTGTGTGTGTGTGTGTGTGTGTGTGTGTGTGTGTGCATGTGTGAGTGTGAAAGAGATATAGCCAGACATAGATCTAACACATAAACTCACTCCAAAGATCACTAGTGATTCTCACCAGCACTCAATCCTTTCATTCTCTCAAAGCCCTGCTCCCTGTCCACCGCAACCTCTTCTCTCTCTCATTCCCCTCCTTTATTTGAAATCAACAAATCGACAGATATGATGGGGGCAGGGAATCAGGCACCCATGAACACACATGGGCAACAAAGCATACACACCCTGCTCTCATCGCTGTTCTGTCTGGGAGAGGAACAATGGTGTGTGTGTGTTTGTGTGTGTGTCTCTTCATCTCTTTCCCTGTGTAGCTTATGTTCAGAGCCTCCCCTCTCCTTGACTTCCCCATCCCAAAGGGTCTGTGTATCGGGAGGTGTAGGAGACAAGTTGGGGCTCAGGGGCGGGTTCTTAGAAAATCAAATAATGTCGTTCAAACAGAAGGGGGAACTAACAGAAAGTCACTGACAACAACAAAACGAACGAGGTGGGGTTATAGGAGGGGTTCTACTCATGGGGGTGTCCACTGAAAGTTGACTAGCAACAACTGGGACCTAAAATACACCCACCATGAGTGTCCACTAAATTTGCCTAAGAAGAGGCAAACAAAAGAAAATCCCACACCAAACTTAAAGACAGGAAGTAAACCAAAAGGTGGAGCAAATCAAAATCAGGGAAGATCAGATAAATGAATGTTTTTCTAGAAATCAAATAGGGCGGGCCAACTAAAGGTGTTGACCCTCCACATCTATCCAGACAACTGGAACACTGGGCCAGCCACTCTTTAATAGCAGCTGGGCCACCACAGGTGAAACATCTTCCCACTAACGAGATGGACAAGCCAACACAGGTGTAACACATACTGACTAACGAGGTGACACCAATCGGTGCGCCCTACCTGCTAGCGAGCTATACGTGCTAAAGTCCAACCTCAAAACATAAATGGAAAAACCAAAGCCTGTAACACTAGTCCAGGGCGGTCCGAGGGGAAGGGTTAGCCAGATTGTGTTAGCGCGCTAACCGCTAATTCTCCTCAGCCTTTTCACTCCTGTTTTAGCATCCCCTTTAATCACTGTGTTGCTAATTAAGCAGGGCCTTTCAGTATGCTAATGCAGTATGCTAATACAATAACACAGCCAAGTTATGCTAACTTATTAGCACATATTAGCATCAGGGCTAATTACCAGCGTTCCCCTATGGAGAGGAGAGGGGAGGAAGGCTCATTCGCCTGCCGAGGCTGGGTTTAATAGGAAACAAACAGAGGTTAGGAGATGAGACGAGATGAGAGGAGAGACGAAAGGATGGAGACTAGGGGTCCCAAATGGCACCCTATTCCTTTAAAAGTAGTAGTGCACTATGTAGGGAATAGGGTGGCATTTGGGATGGAGGCTAGGGGTTGACTGGAGATGAGAAGAGGATAACATTGTGTCTGATATAAAACATATGCAGAACGACTGGAGTGATCATTCACATTATAAGGTTATGGTAGGAAAGACAGACCAAGCATATTACGTGTAAATGTTGAACTGCTGTTGTCCTGATGTGGTATTGGAGATTCTATAAAAGTACTTAGCATTCACATTGGCTATTTTAATAAGGGCAAGAGGAAGATCAATAGATGATAACTTTACAACCCCAATCCAACTGCCATCACTTCATCCTTATAATTATGAAAGATTAGTTGAAATTCATATTTTGGGGAGTTTATATCAGAAGAGAAACCAGTGACTGACCAGTTATCTATTAATTATTGTTATTGTTATTGTTATTGTTATTATTATTATTTCTCTCTCTCTCTCTCTCTCTCTCTCTCTCTCTCTCTCTCTCTCTCTCTCTCTCTCTCTCTCTCTCTCTCTCTCTCTCTCTCTCTCTCTCTCTCTCTCTCTCTCTCTCTCTCTCTCTCTCTCTCTCTCTCTCTCTCTCTCTCTCTCTCTCTCTCTGTAACAGTGATAGACCATTGTTTTTCCTCTTGTCTCTGAGTGGGAGAGATTCTGTCTGGATCAGCATATTAGTTATCTCTGGGACTCACTGAATGGAATGAGCTGGGATTACCCCCCCTCCTTCAATACATCCCTCCCCCTCCATCCCTCCCTCATTACCTCTCTCCCTCCCTCCCTCCCTACATCCCTCCCTCCTCTTATTTTCTATCAGGGTTTCATCCTCCCTTCTCTCATTTCCTAAAGCGGCCTCAGGGGTGCCCCCCCCCCCCCCCCCCCCCCGATGGCGTGATTACAAAAGGGATAGGGGACCAGTAGAGGTTTCACTTCGTTTGTTTGGAGTGAAAGAGGAGAAAAAGTGAAGGGGGCATGAGGGGATCTATCTTTATCTCAATATCACTCTCTCTGGGGCTTGGACCCTCACTGCGGTGGAGATCGGCGCTCGCTTTCTGTCTACGGATAGCCCGCTACAGATGGACGTGTGCAGCGTTCCACGTCTCCTCCGAGCACCGAAACCACTCATCCACCGCAGGAGCCTCGATCTGGCTCTGATGCCATGGTGCCAGAACCGGCTGATACCCTAACACACACTGGAAAGGGGTCAGGTTAGTAGAGGAGTGGCGAAGAGAGTTCTGGGCAAGGGATATACACCGACCACTCCTCCTGCCGGTCCTGGCAATACGATCTCAGAAACCTACCCACATCCTGGTTCACTCTCTCCACCTGCCCATTACTCTCAGGGTGAAAACCCGAGGTAAGGCTAACCGAGACCCCCAAACATTCCATGAACGCCCTCCAGACTCTAGAGGTGAATTGGGGACCTCGATCGGACACTATATCCTCGGGAACCCCGTAGTGCCGGAAGACGTGGGTAAACAAAGCCTCAGCGGTCTGTAGGGCAGTAGGGAGACCCGGCATTGGGATGAGACGACAGGCCTTAGAGAACCGATCCACAACGACCAGAATAGTGGTGTTCCCCTGGGAGGGGGGTAGGTCAGTGACAAAGTCTACCGAGAGGTGAGACCACGGCCGTTGTGGAACGGGCAGGGGCTGTAACTTCCCCCTGGGCAGGTGTCTAGGCGCCTTACACTGAGCGCACACTGAGCAGGAGGAGACATAAACCCTCACGTCCCTAGCCAATGTTGGCCACCAGTACTTAACACTAAGGCAGTGCACTGTCTGGCCAATACCTGGATGTCCAGAGGAGGGTGACGTGTGAGCCCAATATATGAGACGATCACGGATCTCGAACGGCACGTACATCCGCCCCACTGGACACTCCGTAGGAGTAGGGTCGGTGCGTAATGCCCGCTCGATTTCCGCATCGATTTCCCACACCACTGGTGCCACCAGACAAGACTCCGGCAGTATGGGAGTGGGCTCAATGGACCTCTCCTCTGTGTCATACCGCCGGGACAGGGCGTCTGCCTTACCGTTCTGGGACCCTGGGATGTAAGTAAGCTTAAAAACAACCGGGTCAGAAACATGTTCCACCTAGCCTGACGAGGGTTCAGTCTCCTAGCTGCCCGGATGTACTCCAGGTTACGATGGTCAGTCAGAATGAGAAAAGGGTGTTGAGCCCCCTCAAGCCAATGCCTCCACACCTTTAGGGCCTGAACTACGGCTAGCAGCTCCCGGTCCCCTACGTCATAATTTCGTTCCGCCGGGCTGAGCTTTTTAGAATAAAAAGCGCAGGGCCGGAGTTTAGGAGGCGTGCCTGAGCGTTGAGATAATACTGCCCCAATACCGGCCTCTGACGCGTCCACCTCCACTTGGAACGCTAAAGCGGGGTCCGGATGCGCCAGCACCGGAGCCGAGGTGAACAGGTCCTTCAGTGTATCAAACGCCATGTGTGCCTCAGCCGACCACTGCAAACGCACGGGCCCCCCTTCAGCAAGGAAGTGATGGGAGCTGCCACCTGTCCAAAACCCCGGATAAACCTCCGGTAGTAATTGACAAAACCCAAAAACCGTTGCACCTCTTTAACAGTGGTTGGAGTCTGCCAATTACGCACGGCTGACACACGGTCAATCTACATCTCCACCCCTGACGCAGACAACCGATGACCCAAGAAGGAGATGGACTCCTGGAAAAACAGACATTTCTCTGCCTTGACATACAAGTCATGCTCCAACAGCCTACCCAACACTCGGCATACCAGGGCTACATGCTCGGCTCGTGTAGAAGAGTACACTAGAATGTTGTCAATGTATACTACCACACCCTGCCCATGCAAGTCCCGGAAGATCTCGTCCACAAAGGATTGGAAGACTGAAGGAGCATTCATTAACCCGTATGGCATGACGAGATACTCATAATGACCCGAGGTGGTACTAAATGCTGTCTTCCATTCATCTCCCTCCCTAATGCGCACCAAGTTGTAAGCGCTCCTGAGATCCAGTTTTGTGAAGAAACGCGCTCCGCGTAATGATTCCGTCATACTCGCAATCAGAGGAAGAGGTTAACTGTATTCAACAGTGATCTGATTGAGATTACGGTAATCAATACACGGGCGCAACCCTCCATCCTTTTTCTTCACAAAAAAGAAACTTGAGGACACAGGGGAAGTGGAGGGCCGTATGTATCCCTGTCTCAGAGACTCGGCTATGTATGTCTCCATAGCCGCCGTCTCCTCTTGAGACAAGGGATACACATGGCTCCGCGGAAGTGCCGCACCTGCCAGGAGGTCTATCGCACAATCTCCCCGTCTATGAGGTGGCAATCGCGTCGCCCTAGTCTTGCTGAACACGAGTGCCAAATCCTCATACTCGGGGGAATGTGCATTGCGGGCACCTTGTTCGGACTCTCCACCGTGGTCGCCCCTACGGAAACACCTAAACATCGCCCGCACACTGGTCAGACCACTCCTTGAGAGCCCTCTGATGCCACGAAATGGTGGGATCATGGTCAATTAACCAAGGAAGCCCCAGTACCACGGGATACGCAGGAGAGTCGATCAGATACAACTGATAATCTCTTCATGACCCCCCTGTGTCCTCATCTTAAAAATTACGATCAATGAAATTCCCAGCTGCGCCTGAATCGACTAGCGCCTTATGCTGGGACTGAGATGCAACCTGAGGAAATACTACAGGTATACAAAAGTGAACAACAGAGAGCTCTGGGTGAGTTGGGCGCCTACTCACCTGGAATGACTCCCCAGTGCGCGACCTGTTGCCTCGAACCCCTGGAGACCCTCCCCAGCACCTAGCCGCAGTGTGTCCTCTACGACCACATTTGGTGCAGGGGACGGCCTCCCTCGGAATCTCTCTCCTCCTCTCTCTAGCGCCAGCACCCCCGAGCTCCATAGGACTCGGCTCGGAGGTGCTGGAGGATGGAATGGACGGCCCCAACTCTGGACGTCCACGGGTGGCCAGCAGGGTATCCAGACGAATTGACATGTCCACCAACTGGTCGAAGGTGAGATTGGTGTCCCTGCAGGCCAACTCTAGTCGAACGTCCTCACGCAGGCTGCACCGATAGTGGTCGATGAGGGCCCTCTCATTCCACCCCGCATCCACCGCTAGAGTCCGGAAGTCCAGGGCGAACTCCTGTGCGCTCCCCTTCCCTGTCGAAGGTGGAACAGACGCTCCCCCGCCGCTTTACCCTCAGGGGGATGATCGAAAACAGCCCTGAAGCGGCGGGAGAACTCCGCGTAGCTGATGGTGGCGGCGTCTATTCCCCTCCATTCGGCATTGGCCCACTCCAACGCCTTGCCGGAGAGACAGGAGATGAGGGCGGAAACGCTCTCGTATCCCGAGGGCGCCGGGTGTATGGGTGCCAGGTAGAGCTCCACTTGAAGGAGGAACCCCTGACACCCGGCTGCGGTGCCATCATATGCCCTCGGGAGCGAGAGCCGAATCCCACTGGACTCCGGAGCTGGTATGGTGGGGCTGGCCGATGGTGGTGGTAAGGTAGGAGGAGGTGTGGGCAAGCTTCCTCTCTCCCATCGGCGCAGGGTGTCCATCACCTCCTGCATGGCGGATCCGAGTTGCTGGATCCTGGCGTCCTGGCAGCTGACCCGATCCTCCAGCGACTCGGTTCCCGCCGCTGCTCCTGCTGACTCCATAGTGTAAGGGTGTGTTATTCTGTCAGATATGTGCTGATGTGGATGCGGTGGTTGAGTCAATCGCAGGACACAGAGGATAAGTCAAGACGACTTTACTAATACTTGTAAATAGACACAAAATAAACGGCCTCAAACACTGGAGGCGAACAAAATACGCGCAGTGCATAAAACAACAACGAGAGTCGAAATATGCGTAGTGCGTAAAATACTATACAAAGCCAAGGCACCGAACCTATCAACACACAACATGTGGAACAATAACACACAACTACAAAACATAACACAGGGAAACTTATAGGTGACATAATCATGACAGAATACGGAAAAGGTGCACTAAACTAGACATGACAAAACAAACATCGAAAACATCAAACGGTGGCAGCTAGTACTCCGGGGACGACGAACGCCGAAGCCTGCCCGAACAAGGAGGAGGAGCAGCCTCGGCGGTATTCGTGACAGAGTGTTACATTGTGTAAGTGTGTG
>NW_028166030.1:0-37256 GCF_964263955.1 Coregonus lavaretus
GTTACGCGGCCGCAGGGGCTTATCGGCTAACACACACACACACACCCCACAACACACACACCACACACACACACACACACACACACACATAAAATGTTCAATAAATTAAAGCATTCTAGAATACTAAATGTTGGTAAATATTCAAAAGAAGGAGGAGAAGGGGCTGATCAATGAAATGAAAACAAGATTTCTGTCTTCTTTTTACCTGCATTTATTCCAAACAAAGCAAATACCAGTATAATACAATTTTAAAAAACAAAATACATATGGAAAGAAAACGTTTGTGATCTCTTTGTATATCCTTTCTTTTGATAGTGTTGAAAATGTATTAAAACATTAATATAAAACTCCCAATGTAACCTGTATGAATGGAGGGTGTGAGTGTGCAGTTGATACATCTCCAGCAGTTGATAATGATTCAGCATCGATAACACTCCAGTTGTGATGCTCACGAAGAACATAACATAACTGAATTCATCACGATCACAACAATGCCAGTAAGACTGCTATTGATTTTCTTTAAATACACCTATTGTTTGCACAGATAACACATCTTCAGCTGATTCTTATCTTCTGTAATGCCAAAATACATGTATTACACATAGTCAAAGGGGTGCACAGGAGTTATGGTTACAGTACATATGTATCTGCTAAGTGAATATGAAACATCATGAAGTCCTGAACTGTCTAAAGATATCCCCATCTGATGCTCATGATCAGTGTGCAACCTCTCCAACAGGGTGGCTTCATCATCACATTCACTAACTGTCTGTAGAAGTCTCCTACAGTAGTTTCCAGGTGTCAGTTCAGTTAGAATCCTCCTCGCTCATCAATTCCAGGTGGAAATCAGGGTTTCATGATCCAAAACAGTTTGTGGGAGCCACTAGTAACTCCTGTCAATCCAACTGCAGTAAGCAGGCTCCCAACTCTTTATTGGACTGATCTGTTGTCTCTGCCTTCCTCTATATTTTTCCTGTGTGCTGAAAGCGCTTCTCATCACTATGT
Organism: Coregonus lavaretus; assembly: GCF_964263955.1. Classification (NCBI taxonomy): domain Eukaryota; kingdom Metazoa; phylum Chordata; class Actinopteri; order Salmoniformes; family Salmonidae; genus Coregonus; species Coregonus lavaretus. The sequence continues at coordinate 1,006 of NW_028166030.1, forward strand.
CTGCTTACTGTATGATGCAACCGCTCTGGCGCCTAGTCCAGGAACACAGAACCTAACACGATAACTGGAGATACATGTGTGTGTGTGAGAGGGAGAGAGCGACACAGTGTGTGTGTGTGTGAGAATGTGACACAGTGTGCAGTGTGTTTGTGTGTGTGTGTGAGAAAGCGACACAGTGTGCAGTGTGTTTTTTGTGTGTGTGTGTGCCTGCATGATTGTGTGTGTGTATGTTTGTGTGTACGCTAGACAACGTCTTAAAACAAGAACATAAAACTCTACCTCTTTATTACTCCTTCATTAATTCAGGCTTAAGATGGTGTTGTGCCTCATCAGCTGTTGGAGACGTACAGTAAGGACATAACTCTGGAGCCGCATCAAACACAGGCGCACTGTTTCCAATAAAAGGCAGTATTACGTAGGAAGAGATTGGCTCCTTCCCTCCCTCTATCCAGACATCGATCTATGATTTGGCTTGTTTGGAAATGTATGATCCGAGGACGAGGCAGGAGTTCTCATTGAATCAAGAGTCTTTAAAGTGCAAAGATCACTGTCTAATAATAAACCATTTATGGAGGGAGCGAGTTAACTGTGAAGCTAATATCATAATCTAGATAGTCTGGCTGGAGTTCAAGAGGTTGTAGTGTAACTGTGGTAATTATATTTATGCTGTTTTATAGCGTCATACTAATTTGGCTTTTATTTGTTTATTCCCAAGATAACCCTAAAATACTGTGCATGTGTGTTTGTGTGTGTGTATGTGAGAGAGAGAGATTATGATAGTTTGACTATGTAAGGAATGAGGAAAGTTTTAGTGTTGTGTAAGGGGAAATGTGTGAAAGTGTGTGTGTCCCTGGTTTTTAGGAAAGTGTGTGTGTGTGTGTGTGTGTGTGTGTGTGTGTGTGTATGTGTGTGTGTGTGTGTGTGTGTGTGTGTGTGTGTGCAACAGAGCAAGCAGCATGTGCAGAAGTAAGCCCTAAGGTTATGTCTTAGCCTCTTCTAAAAATTGTCTTGGAAACCCTCTGGGTCATGCACCTGTGCTTCTCTGCAGGTCTGATTTGTATAGCCTGCCAACCCCTTTTTCCCCACAACACACACACACGCATACACACACACACACTGACCTCAATATGCCCTCTAACCCACATACAACCCTCCACAAATTCACAGAACCAGTGAAACCATGGCCCAATATCCCTTCCTCATCCCTTCACAAAATCAATACACCAACCCCAAACCATCATGACATCATGGTTCTCTATAACCAGCAGAGGGTATGAGTAAAACTACACTGCAATGATGCCTACTGCTAATCCTGTGAATTAGGAGTTCACCTTTTCTCTCTATACAAACACATTTCCTCTAACACACACACTCTCTACACACACTCTCTCTCTCTATCTATGTGACAGATGTTCACATCGCCCAGGTGCTACCTGTTTACCCAAACATAGCCACGCCCAGAGATGACATCATGACGTGAGACCCATCAGCGGCAGGGTTGACGGACACCTGAGTGACACGTGAGAGAGCCTGGGTCGGCCCCACGTCAGGTGATCAAACACTTTCGCAGTCGACACGTTGGAAAGTATTAGCTACATGCTGTCTCTCCCTGTCTGTAAGTCTCAATACATGTTTCTCTCTACCTGGATTTTCCCCTGTGTTACAGTTCAAGCCCAAAGCTCAATCTGAGATCTGCCAATCAAGTGCTCCTGTAGAATTCCTCTTGGTGAGGTGGAATGGAGAAATTCCTGTGGCTTGTGAGGACATGATTCCCGCTTTTCCCCTTCTGCTTTTCTCTAACTTGAATCTCTCTTTCTCTCTCTCTCTCTCTCTCTCTCGGTCATCCAACCAATGACCTCCTTTCCACTCTGTTCAAGAGCCAGGTCCCTCCCCAGAACTCCTCTTACTCTGTTCATCACAATGCTAGTGCCAGACTTGGCTAGGCTTTTGGGGATTTTAGACTTTTGTGCTTTTACTAAGTGCTTATCGTAAGAAATGAATAGCCCTCAGTACTATGTGGAAGTGTGGAGGAGTGAAGAGGAGTAAAAGAGGAAGGGGGAGCAGTGGACAAGAAAAGGACTAAACCACAACAAACAGCATCTAAGTTTGTAGACTCAGAATTCATTGGATGACCTCACTCACTAAGCATGTACTGTCTGAGAGAATGAAAGAGAGAGAGAGAGAGAGAGAGAGAGAGAGAGAGAGAGAGAGAGAGAGAGAGAGAGAGAGAGAGAGAGAGAGAGAGAGAGAGAGAGAGAGAGAGAGAGAGAGAGAGAGGGGGGGGGGGGGGGGAGAGAGAGAGAGAGAATAGAGAAAGTGAGTAAAGACCGGAATTAGAAATAAGAAAGTCAGACAGAGAGGGTTAAGAAAGATTTAATGAGAAATGGAGAGAGATAGAGAGAGGAGATAGGGGAGAGAGGGTAAGGGAGAAGAGAGGGCTATTGTAACGTAGCAGCTAAATCAGCTCAACAGGGATTAGCTGGCTACTCTTCTCCAAAACTCTAGCTTTTAAAAAAAGAAAGTGGTCTGACGAACACGCTGTAGCTCGGCGAGCTTCCACCGCGGTGCTGGAGGCATCACTACAGACCTGTGTTTGATCACATGCTGTGTCACAGCTGCCGCGACCGGGAGACCCATGAGGCGGCGCACAATTGGCCCAGCGTCGTCCGGGTTAGGGGAGGGTTTGGCCGGCCGGGATGTCAATTACGATCTGGATAAGAGCGTCTGCTAAATGACAAAAATGTAAATGTAAATGTAAATGTCCTTGTCCCATCGCACTCTAGCGACTCCTTGTGGCGGGCTGGGCACATGCACGCTGACTTCGGTCGCCAGTTGTATGGCGTTTCCTCCGACACATTGGTGTGGCTGGCTTCCGGGTTAAGCGAGCAGTGTGTCAAGAAGCAGTGCGGCTTGCCAGGGTCGTGTTTCAGAGGACGCATGGCTCTCGACCTTCGCCTCTCCCGAGTCCGTACGGGAGTTGCAGCGATGGGACTGAATTAGGTAGCTGGATTTATCTCCCCAGAGACAACCAAAGAGAAATCCTGATTGGATTTAAAAAATATATTTAAAGACTGTAACTACCAATTGGATATCACAAAAAAGGGGTAAAAAGTAAAAAAGTAAAACAAATTAAAATAATGATAATATAATTTAAATACCACTTAAATATTTTTGAAAAGTGGAAATAGAAATGAAAATGAAATGTATATTTAAAAACTAAAACAACAATACATTAAGACCAAAAAGTACATTTTTGTTTTCATGGATTTTTACAGTGCCTTCAGAAAGTATTCACACTCCTTGACTTTTTCCACATTTTGTTGTGTTATAGTCTGCATTTCAAATGGATTAAATTACGATTTTTAGTCACTGGCCTACACACAATACCCCATAATGTCAATGTGGAATTATGTTTTTTCTAAAATGAAAAGCTGAAAAGTGTTGAGTCAATAAGAATTCAACCCCTTTGTTATGTCAAGCCTAAATAAGTTAAAGAGTAACAATTTGCTTAACAAGTCACATAGTCATATGGAATTGTTTTAAGGTGGTCATACCATGGATCATTTAGGTATCAAAAAAATATAACAATATTTGATACAATTTTGAATTTGGCCATTACTACTATAACCCATAGACACACTTTGAATAATCCATTCATAAATGTCAAAACAGACAGTCACAAAATAAATCATAAGGAATAAGGTTTTGAAGTGTCTTTCCTATATCTAGGAGATATAAGAAAGCTTAGGAAATATTTGTGGGGGGGGCACAAATCTACCTCCATACTTCCATTATTTTTTTAAAACCGGTACCGGTTACCTTCAGATGAGTCCTGTGACACTTGTGGGGGTCGTAGAGCAAAACGGAAAACACCATCCTGTTCGAGAGAGTCTCATCTTTCCATAGAGTGGTCGACACGCTACAAACGTTTTTGTGAGAAGACCGAATTTGAGGATGTCTCATGGTCTGACAAACACAGCTGTAGCTCGGTGACCTTCCACCACAGATGTGGAAGGCGGACGTAGGCAGATGCGTTGGATTGAGACGCAGCCCATATCTCTAGCTTAAACTGACGGATTTTGATGAGGATTTTTTTTACAAATGTTACTTAGATTGACGCACGGGGGAGTCAATAGACTCTTATTAACATGATTTTTGAATGGCTACCTCATCTGAGTACCCCACACATACAGATAATTGTAAGGTCCCTCAGTCGAGCAGTGAATTTTAAACACAGATTCAACCACAAAAAGCAGGGCGGTTTTCAAATGCCTCGCAAAGAAGGGCACCTATTGGTAGATGGGTAAAAAAAAATTAGACGTCCTTCATAACTCAGTTCCCGGAGAGGAAGGAAACCGCTCAGGGATTTCAGCATGAGGCCAATGGTGACTTTAAAACAGTTACAGAGTTGAATGGCTGTGATTGGAGAAAACTGAGGATGGATCAACAACATTGTAGTTACTCCACAACACTAACCTAACTGACCCTGTATAGAATAAAAGCAATTAACTTTCTGTCCTGAATAGAAAGTGTTCTGTTTGGGGCAAATCCAATACAACACATTACTGAGTACCATTCTCCATATTTTCAAGCAAAGTGGTGGCTGCATCATGTTATCGGTATGCTTGTAATCGTTAAGGACTGGGGAGTTTTCAGGATAAAAAATTAACGTAATGGAGCTAAGCACAGGCAAAATCCTAGAGGCAAACCTGGTTCAATCTGCTTTCCACCAGACATTGGGATATTAATTCACCTTTCACAGGACAATGACCTAAAATACAAGGCCAAATCTACACTGGAGTTCACAGGAGGTTGCTGCTTGGGAGAACGGCTAATAACTCCAGAATGGAGTGAATGGAATGGCATCAAACACCTGGAAACCATGTGTTTGATGTATTTGATACCATTCCACCGACTCCGCTCCAGTCATTACCACAAGCCCGTTCTCCCCAATTAAGGTGCCACCAACCTCCTGTGCTGGAGTTGCTTACCAAGAAGACAGTGAATGTTCCTGAGTGGCCGAGTTACAGTGTTGATTTAAATCTATTTGGATATCTATGGCAAGACCTGAAAATGGTTGTCTAGCAATGATCAACAACCAATTTGACAGAGCTTGAAGAATTTTGAAAATAATAATGGGCAAATGGTGTGGAAAGTTCTTAGAGACTTACCCAGAAATACTCACAGCTGTAATCAATGCCAAAAGTGCTTCTACAAAGTATTGACTCAGGGGTGTGAATACCTATATAAATGAGATATTTCTTTATTTAATTTTCAAAAAATTTGCCAAATTTTCTAAAAGCATATTTTCACTTTGTCATTGAGGGGTATTGTGTGTATAATCTATTTAATCCATTTTGAATTCAGGCTGTAACACAACAAAATATGGAATAAGTCAAGGGGTATGAATACTTTCTGAAGGCACTGTATAGTCAACTTTGACTTTGCAGCTGGCCCATCTAGAGGAAATCCTTCAGCTCTGCCTCCAGGACAAGATTCATCCCAATAAAAGTCCAACTGATAATACGTGGATGCTATAGTGACACCTAGATGCAGAAGGAGCGAGATTGACAGAAACTTTATGAGAAAGTCAACCACTTCCTCCTTGCCCCCTCTCCCTGCGATGTTGGAGTTGCTACTCGCGCCAATTAGATCACCCTTCTGGCACTGTGACGTCCCATTATAAATCAAAGCAGTTTTTTCTTTATATTTGTGTTCTGGTGATTGATTCTAACCATATGGCTTACGATCTAATATTGTCATCTTATTTTAATTGTAGAGTAAAGCTACTTCAGTGTGCGCCTATGAGGTAAACGCATATTCCATAATTCCTGCGCTCAAAAGGATACATCACATTTTCCTTCCAGACCAGAAACGATGAAAGACCTAGTTTCACGGTCCAAATTCATTATTATTGCTCACTTTGACTGGTATGTTCTTTCCCCATCTGCAAACTGTTAAGCATTTTTCTTTTGATAATTTGTCCACAAAATAATAGACTTTCCCTCCTCTTTTGCATAGTTTGTTTATGCCACACAAACCAGAAGATTTGCTAAAATTATTCTCTCACACACACACTTTCTCCTGCAATGCGACGTGGTCATTATAATCTATGTCCAAGCAGCAGGTCAATTAGAAGCTATCGGTTTCTTGACATGATATAAAACAAACAAAGAAAAACAATTGCCGATTGGGAAATGGATATATTATATTGATCGGGTAAACAAATAATCCATTGATTATCGATTAGGCTATTAGCCCAGCTCCACCAATCCCAGACATAAATCAATCAATAAAGTACTACCTCACTAGTGAAAAACTGAAACCATGCATCTGCTCTGAAAATCAAAATCAAAAGGGTGATTTTACCTGTTAATCCAGTACTTGATGCACAGAAGGTGACGAAAAGCACTAAGAGAGTCCGTGCTGCGGTGGATGCCATAGTGAGTCTAGCGCTCTAGTCCTGCGGTGCTGCGCAACGGAGGGAGAGAGAAGGCTGGCTGGACTGGGAGCACCTTCAGCGGGGATGGTTAGTAACCGGATGCCTCTGGTTTTCAGGGGAAACCATAGAGTAAGATAGAGGACTCGTCTTTGTATCTGTGCCATAATAGCGTCTGTGACAGCATGGGCAGTGCCATTGAGGCAATCTCCATTTTGAAATAGTAAAATGTATTCTTAACGATTGGCTGATCCCTCCTGATGACTCTGTTGGACATGACTCCAATAGGGCCATCAGGAGGGATCAGCCAATGAAGTTGGAAGTAGTACATTAAAATGGTGGAAGCCCTCAATGGCGCTGCCGTTGCTAATACGGCCTTTTGGTCACTACATTTATTTATTTTTTGGTCACTAGAGGCCGCTATCATTCTCTATAGTGGAAATGGAAGACAGCCTGTGACACGACTTCTGCTTTTGGATGTTAACCAGTATTTCAGTATCCCAGAGATACTTCAGAGGAGATAGGAATCTCAGTGGCCAATGAATGGGGAAACGTATAATGCCCCACCCAGCAGCCTGTCGACCAATGGCGTTCACGTTGTCAGGCTGCGTCACGCTGTTGCTAAGCTAATCATCAAACAATCCCTTCTAAAAGTCAGGGTATGAGTCGAGAAACCTGCCTATTTTCCTCAAAAGAACTTAACGTCACAAGCTTCTTGTTCACATAATTCAAGCTCATGTCGGGTTTTTCTGCTAGCGCCCAAATGACTGCCATTGACTCCTTGAATGAGAGATTTCCTTGTCGGAGTGTACCCAGAATGCACTGCGCGGCCCATTGACAACGTACGGGCAACGTACACAGTGGGCTTTGATACAATTCCAATGGAGTTTCCCATCTCCTCAAAGGTATCTCTGGTATTTCTGAGTTAACAAGGCAATACTCCATCTTAACTCCTCCTCCACATTTGCTGGATTGGTTGAACAGTGCAGAAGAGAACCTCCCCCGACAGTTAAAGAAGAAAATGCCGCTCAGACGTTTATTTTACACCTGACAAGTTAGGTTAGCTGGGAGCGGTGGGACAGAGACCATTGGCGCTCTGTTCCCCCTACATCTGTCTCCCGCTTTCGGACCATGATGGAGGAATGGAACTAACCCCATATTTGCATGATTCCGGAGCTAGAGTCTATAGCAAGGGAAATTATGCCTAAATCAGTTTTCAGAGCTGTATGCTACCATTTGGCAGAAAGAAAGAAAAGTCTCACTGTCAAAAGCTGTGAGCTGCTATGTCCAAATTCTCAGTCAACCTGTCTTTCTGAAGTGCATGTAATAGGGTAGGAACCAAAGTTTTTCATTAGTGTTTTCCAGGAGACAATTATTATTGGGTAACATGAATGTATAAAATCAAACATTATATATAGGGTTATACTTGCACCCCCTTCCCACTGGGCACAGATGTCAGTTCAACGTTTAGTATTGATTTACATTTGGTTGAGTTATCAGCAAATGTGAATTCAACGTGAAATCAACAACAAAAAATGCACCATGTCATTGGATTTGGGTTAAAAGTTGGGTGAAAAACATATGAAATTCCCTTACGTTGTTTCCTTTTTTCAAATACAATAAGTTTTCCACGTTGATTCAACAGATGATGCAATCTCTATTGCACTCCATACTACCCTTTCACACCTGGACAAAAGGAACACCTATGTGAGAATGCTATTCATTGACTACAGCTCAGCGTTCAATACCATATTGCCCTCAAAGCTCATCACTAAGCTAAGGACCCTGGGACTAAATACCTCCCTCTGCAACTGGATCCTGGACTTCCTGACGGGCCGCCCCCCAGGTGGTAAGGGTAGGTAACAACACATCTGCCACGCTGATCCTCAACACAGGGGCCCCTCAGGGGTGCGTGCTCAGTCCCCTTCTGTACTCCCTGTTCACTCATGACTGCATGGCCAGGCACGACTCCAACACCATCATTAAGTTTGCCGATGACACAACAATTATAGGCCTGATCACAGACGAGACAGCCTATAGGGAGGAGGTCAGAGACCTGGCTGTGTGGTGCCAGGACAACAACCTCTCCCTCAACGTGATCAAGACAAAGGAGATGATTGTGGACTACAGGAAAAGGAGGACCGAGAACACTCCCATTCTCATCGACGGGGCTGTAGTGGAGCAGGTTGAGAGCTTCAAGTTCCTTTGTGTCCACATCACCAACGAACTAACATGGTCCAAGCACACCAAGACAGTTGTGAAGAGGGCACAGCAAAACCTATTCCCCCTCAGGAGACTGAAAAGATTTGGCATGGGTCCTAAGATCCTCAAAAGGTTCTGCAGCTGCACCATCGAGAGCATCCTGACTGGTTGCATCACTGCCTGGTATGGTAACCGCTCGGCCTCCGACTGCAAGGCACTACAGAGGGTAGTGTGTACATCCCAGGACATCACTGAGGCCAAGATCCCCCCCCCCCACTTTACGCTGCTGCAACTCTCTGTTTATTATATATGCATAGTCATTTTAATAACTCCACCTACATGTACATATTACCTCAATTACCTCGACTAACCAGTGCCCCCACACATTGACTCGGTACTGGTACCCCCTGTATATAGCCTCGCTATTGTTATTTTACTGCTGCTCTTTCATTATTTGTTACTTTTATTTCTTATTTTTGTAGGTATTCTTAAAACTGCATTGTTGGTTAAAGGCTTGTAAGTAAGCATTTCACTGTAAGCTCTACACCTGTTGTATTCGGAGCATTTGACAAATACAATTTGATCTGATTTGATTTGATCACATTTACTTTTCTGGTTGAAATTATGTGAAAACATCTTTGATTCAACCAGTTCTTGCACAGTGGGTTGCTACTGTTCAGATGATTGCTTTGTCCTGAAGGTTTGCGCCTTCCCTCCCATAACCTGAAAGGGCAATTCCAACTTCTCAGCCTCACAGTCATTATCTCCAGCACCAAACCTGTGTCTACATACAGTTGAAGTCGGAAGTTTACATACACTTATGTCATTTTTCAACCACTCCACACATTTCTTGTTAACAAATTATAGTTTTGGCAAGTCGGTTAGGACATCTACTTTGTGCATGACAAGTCATTTTTCCAACAATTTTTTACAGACAGATTATTTCACTTATAATTCACTGTATCACAATTCCAGCGGGTCAGAAGTTTACATACACTAAGTTGACTGTGCCTTTAAACAGCTTGGAAAATTCCAGAAAATGATGTCATGGCTTTAGAAGCTTCTGATAGGCTAAATGACATCATTTAAGTCAATTGGAGGTGTACCTGTGGATGTATTTCAAGAACTACCTTCAAACTCAGTGCCTCTTTTCTTGACATCATGGGGAAAATCAAAAGAAATCAGCCAAGACCGTAGAAAATTTTTTTGTAGACCTCCACAAGTCTGGTTCATCCTTGGGAGCAATTTCCAAATGCCTGAAGGTACCACGTTCATCTGTACAAACAATAGTACGCAAGTATAAACACCATGGGACCACGCAGCCGTCATACCGCTCAGGATGTAGACGCGTTCTGTCTACTAGAGATGAACATACTTTGGTGCGAAAAGTGCAAATCAATCCCAGAACAAGAAGATGCTGGAGGAAACAGGTACAAAAGTATCTATAGCCACAGTAAAACAAGTCCTATAACGTCATAACCTGAAAGGCCGCTCAGCAAGGAAGAAGCCACTGCTCCAAAACCGCCATATAAAAGCCAGACTACGGTTTGCAACTGCACATGGGGACAAAGATCGTACTTTTTGGAGAAATGTCCTCTGGTCTGATAAAACAAAAATATAAATGTTTGGCCATAATGACCATCGTTATGTTTGGAGGAAAAAGGGGAACGCTTGCAAGCTGAAGAACACCATCCCAACCGTGAAGCACGGGGGTGGCAGCATCATGCTGTGGGGTTGCTTTTCTGCAGGAGGGACTGGTGCACTTCACAAAATAGATGGCATCATGAGGAAGGAAAATTATGTAAGATATATTAAAGAAACATCTCAAGACATCAGTCAGGAAGTTAAAGCTTGTTCGCAAATGGGTCTTCCAAATGGACAATGACCCCAAGCATACTTCCAAAGTTGTGGCAAAATGGCTTAAGGACAACAAAGTCAAGGTATTGGAGTGGCCATCACAAAGCCCTGACCTCAATCCTATAGAAAATGTGTGGGCAGAGCTGAAAAGGCGTGTGCGAGCAAGGAGGCCTACAAACCTGACTCAGTTACACCAGCTCTGTCAGGAGGAATGGGCCAAAATTCACCCAACTTATTGTGGGAAGCTTGTGGAAGGCTACCCGAAATGTTTGACCCAAGTTAAACAATTTAAAGGCAAGGCTACCAAATACTAATTGAGTGTATGTAAACTTCTGACCCACTGGGAATGTGATGAAATAAATCAAAACTGAAATAAATCATTCTCTCTACTATTATTCTGACATTTCACATTCTTAAAATAAAGTGGTGATCCTAACTGACCTAAGACAGGGAATTTTTACTAGGATTAAATGTCAGGAATTGTGAAAAACTGAGTTTAAATGCATTTGGCTAAGGTGTATGTAAACTTCCGACTTCAACTGTATGTGAAAACAGCACGTTTCTATGATCTGTGGTTAAAAAGGTATGAAGCTGGTAAAAAATAAATAAATGCTTCTCTGTGACATCACAGGGTAGGATTAAAAGTAAGAACAATTTTGATTTTCAAAACCTGCCTAGCCCACATTACCGCGAATCTCATAGTGTTTGAAAATCACTGTTTTTAAAAACTTTATATATGTATTTTTGTAATTGTAGAAATGCGCCGTTTTCACATCTGTGGACACCGGTATTGTGCTGGATATAATAAAAATGAGGTTGAAAAGTGGTGGAGTTGCCCTTTAAGTGTACTGCAAGGAGGACCTAAGCCTTGGTAAAAGGAAAAGTCACCTGGCAGTTTTACAAACATTCACATTAGTTCCCTGTGTCCTGTGAGGGTGGAGATGAGAATGCTTGCCCCCCGAAACAGCGTAGCGGTAATAAATAAAACTCTTCAAAGCAGTGTAGACTGGCCTATCTTGTAACATCTGCCGTTTGACTTCTGGGCCCGCATGGCTATGCTTGGGTTTTTGGTTCTCAGTTTAAATGGTTTTATTGTTCCCTCGGTGAAGGAATGCATTCCTCCCGGTGTTACGTTCCCCAGCAGGCCAGAAGTAGTTATGCAAGACACAGTCATACGTCTTGTTGACCCCAAGATGGCCTGCCATACTACTATCATGAGCCAACCTCGGTATCTCTTGTCGAATTGTAACTGGAACAACAATTTGTGACACACTGGGACAATCATCTTGCCCAGAAGTGGCGCGAGAACATCATTTCCTCATTAGAACACCATCTCTGTCAAAGTAACCCACACAAACTTCATCAAAGTTTGTCCAGCAACAGGTGTGGCTGAAATAGCTGAATCCACTCATTTGATGGGGTGTCCACATACCTTTGTATATATAGTGTATCCCAGCAAGAAGAGGGGAGAGGGAAACATCTTTACTCTCTTCAGCAATCAGCTACTTCCTAGACATCGAAGTGTCAACTGTAGGAACCTTCTCTTCCTTCAGCAGTCTTACAAAGTTACTCACCTTTGGGGTTTTCAAAGGAGAGGTCAAATCAGGAGGTTAACCGAAATCAGGATCACCCATTAATGTCTCAGACAGATCAACCATGGTGGGATTGCTGACATCCTCCTCAACACTAGACTTGCTCCAGGCGACTTTCTTAGACATAGCATGTGTATCAGCACATGCTGGGAACACGCTAGGGTACTTTTCTGATAACCCATCAGGTTCCTCTACTCTGGGTTCCTTACAAACGACAGGATTTGGCACAACCTTCCCTCCAGCCAAATTGTTTCCCCCAAATGAATGAGACCCCCTTCACCGGTAGGCTAGGCCTCACGCCAACGACAACAGAACCAGAAATAAGATCAGACTCGAGTTCCAATTTTACAAAGGAAATTCCATGCAACACTGTAACCAGTTGCTGAAGTGTCAGAAAAAAGCAAAACAACCTCCAAAATGAAGGAATGGACTGCCCCAGTGTCTCACAGTATCTACACCGGCTGCTTAACAGCATCGCCACTATGCAGAGAGACAAACCCGTCTGAAACAAAGGGTTCATACACATCTGATCCAAAATCTTGTTTAGGGGATACACCAGTGCTCCCACAAGAACAAACTGCTTTTTCTCTCTAATTTTTCTGTTTCAACTTAGGACACAGAGACAATGTGTCATTTCTCTTGGCTGTAATGACAAACTGGCGGATACAAAAAACAGTTTTCTGACGATCTTTATCTTTGGGCACTGTAGAAAAGGACTCAAACCTCACAGTGGGAAGTGACATCTCTGGATTGCTTTTTGCGTAGGGATAACTACTGGGTGTTTTGTTTGTGACTGTAGTTTTATGTGTCAACACAAACTCATCTGCAAGGACTGCAGCTTTCTCAAGAGTGAGATCCTTGTGCTCATAAATGTAGGTAGCAACCATTTCATGAAGGCAATTCTTGAACTGCTCGAGACATATGAGTCACCTTAAATCCTCACGGTCCTTGACCTTTTGAGAACCACACCACCGATCAAAAACACATTCTTGTTCCCTTGCGAACTCAACATGGCATTGTGATGCTGTCTTTCCTTGTGCTCAAGCTCTAATTTCTTTTGCTCCAACTTTGCCTTTAGTTCTAACTCCCTTAGTTGCATGTCTATGGGATGTACTATACTACCCATAGCGCCCTTTTCATCAGCTTCTCTCTCCTCCACCAATGCAGTACCGATCAACTCTTTGACTACTGCTTTTGGATCGCCAGATGCCACCTTGATGTCATAATGCTTTGCAAAAGTCAAGCAGTTTTGCCTTTGTACTGTACATTTATCTAGCATTACCCATGTAGGGTTTTCCACAAGCGCTTCCAACTTGAAGTCCATGGCTTTTTAAAATGTCATAAGCCTGTGATTATGCAACTTTCAAAATGATTCCACCAGTCTTATAACCTCGTTGGGTGGATGTAAGTGACAAAAACTCTACCACAAAAGTGTATTTTGAACAGTCAATTATCTGGGCACAGCAAAGCTTCAGAGTAGGTTATTAGAGCGACTACCGTACTCACGGGAAACAAGATCACGGATGAGCCCCCATTTTGTTAAGTTCCCCAGCAAGAAAACCAAAAATTGTCACTCAAACCCAGAGGGGAACTAACAAAGAGTCACTAATAACCTAAATTAAACAGGTAGAGTTTTAGGAGGGTTTCTGAAAGACACTCATGGTGGTGTCCTCTGAAAGTTAACTTGCAACATCAACTGGAACCTAAAAGACACCCACCATCTGCACCCACTAAATTTGCCCAAGAAGAGGCAATCAAAAGAAAAACACACACCAAACTTAAAGACAGGAAGCAAACCAAAAAGGTGGAGCAAAACAAAATCACAGAAATCAGATAACAGTTTGTCTGTCCAGCACACAAACTTGCCACTAAAGGTCTCAACCCTCCACCTCACTCAAGATGACTGGAGTAATGGGCCAGTCACTCTTAAATAGCACCTGGGCCAGCACAGTTGAAACACCTTCCCACTAACGAGATGGCAACCAGCACCGGTGTAACACATACTGACTAACGAGGTGACGCCAATCGGTGCGTCCTATGTCCAACCTCAAAACATAAATGGAAAAACCAAAACCTGTAACACCGGTGACTGTGATACACACAAACAGAACCATGTCTATCAAACAGTCATTTAAGACATGGAAAATAAAGTGAATTATTGAGCCCTTTATAAATGATGGCACCAATGTTTACGTTAAACTGGTAAGGCCAAGGCAAGGAACATCAATTAATGCATGCAATCTAAAGCCCACAAGAGTAAGATTTAGATTGAAGTCATTTGATATAGGACACAAGGGACTAATGGTTTCGGAAGTGTTTGTATATGCAGGAATATACGGACACAAAATACAGACAGACAAATAGAGATGGTTCTTGGCAGTGTTGCTGGACTGGTCCACATTGGGCCAATGGCAGCTCAACTAAGGTAATAACTTAAAGGCGTATGCTGTAGGCCTTAATAATATATATATACTGAACAAAAATATAAAAGTGTTGATCGCATGTTTCATGAGCTGAAATAAAAGATCCCAGAATATTTCCATACGCACAAAAAGTATATTTCTCTCAAATTTTGTAGACAAATTTGTTTACTTCCGGTTAGTGAACATTTCTCCTTTGCCAAGATAATCCATCCACCTGAAAGGTGTACCATATCAATAAACTGATTAAATGTGCAGTGTTGTCACACAACACAACGCCACAGATGTCTCAAGTTTTGAGGGAGCGTGCAATTGGCATGCTGACTGCAGGAATGTCCACCAGAGCTGTAGCCAGATAATTGAATGTTAATTTCTCTACCATATCCGCCTCCAACATCGTTTTAGGGAATTTGGCAGTACGTCCAACCAGCCTCACAACTGCAGACCACGTGTAACCACGCCAGCCCAGGACCTCCACATCCGGCTTCTTCACCTGTGGGATCGTCTGAGACCAGCCACCCGGACAGCTGATGAAACTAAGGAGTATTTATGTCTATAATAAAGCCTTTTTCTGATTGGCTGGGCCTGGCTCCCAAGTGGGTGGACCTATGCCCTCCCAGGCCCACCCATGGCTGCGCCCCTGCCCAGTCATGTGAAATCCATAGATTAGGGCCTAATGAATTCATTTCGTTTGACTGATTTCCTTATATGAACTGTAACTTGGTAAAATCATTACAATTGTTGCATGTTGCGTTTATATTTTTGTTCAGTATATATTAATTAAACGCCTTTCATAAGCACAGCTTATCAATAAGCCAAATCAAGATGGACCATGTCAAACTGCAGGGTCAAGACAGGTTAATCACTTTGCACCAAGTAACTTTACCAATGGCAGTAAGACAACTTGGTCCAACTATCTGATAGTTATATCCCATACAGACACTGGCCCCCCTCTTGACATGGAGAGAAAAAATTTACGTTTTAAAATTAATTTCCTGCAATTCTACTCATTTTGCCATGGGGCGGAGATAACATTTTATAATAAAATGTCATGCAATTCTACTAATTTCGCTGTGGGACATAGAGAACATTTAGCAGTTTTACAGCTAATTTCCTACAAATATACACATTTTTTAATATAATTTTTAATATGCCATTTAGCAGACGCTTTTATCCAAAGCGACTTACAGTCATGCGTGCATACATTTTTTTTGTGTATGGGTGGTCCCGGGGATCGAACCCACTACCCTGGCGTTACAAGCGCCGTGCTCTACCAGCTGAGCTACAGAGGACCACACTATTTTGACATAGGGTGGAGAGACATTCTAGTAGTTTTAAAGCTAATTCCCTGCAATTCTACACATTTTGCCATGTCATGTTAATATGATATTTGAGTGAGAGTGACTAACAAAAGCAATAATCAGGGCCCCTGGGCACGTACCCTGCATGCCCAGTCAGTAATTCGACCATGATTACTGCAAGTTTAGATTGCTGGCTAGACTAACTTACCAAACTAAAAAATGCTAGCTGACATGGGCTAATTGAGTGACCATGTCAGTGACTGACATAACACAATAAAAAAAATTATACTTCTAACTCTCTACAGTACGTTGAGAACCAGACTGTTCCTGAGACCCAGACTGAGTGTTATGATGGTTTGTTTACGTTTCTACGGTTGTGGCTTGATGGAGTAGAACTAAAGCTCCATCTAGTTGTCGCATCAAGGACAACAGTTGTTCACAACAGCAATATTTTAGCTAAGCCTAACACTTACCCCTTTCCTAACCTTAATCTCATTCCCCTAACCTGCCACGTTAATTATCCTAACCTGCTACGTTAATTCCTCTAACCTGCTATGTAAACAAACCATCAGTAACACCACACCAGCCCTGGACAGACAGACTCACACACTAGTCTCCTTCTTCTTCTTCTTCTTCTTCAATGAGGTTTAACGGCGGTTGGCATCCAATTTGTTGCATTACCGCCACCTAGTAGACTGGACTTCAACTCCCTTACCTTTCCTTGAAAAATAAAATAAACCAAAGCAAAGAAATATCCTACCATCTAACACTACACTCACACCTTCAACACTACAACTAATAATTAACCCCACCCTTCTCCACTGTTTAAATATACTCACTCCTACCTCATGCCCTCAATCTGAATTGATGGGACATCGCCATTTAACACTACCTGTAACTCTTCTACTGTCAAGTCTCGCACACCCAAATATCTCTCTGCAGCTGCCACCACCACCTCAATTTTCTTCGATTTGCATTCCATCCCTGCAGTACAATTAAGAACCATTGCTATAAACGCAAAAAATCCAATCTTGCTGATCCATATATCACTTTTTGGTTTATCCCTCTGTACTTGTACATCTCTACTACTCACACCATTTCTCTCAGGACCCCTCCCCCTTGACCCATCTTCCTCTACTTTCTTCACTACCTCCGCATATGACAACTTCTTCTCTACTCTTACCCTGGATACCTCAACCTGCTTCTCTCGCACTGGACATGTCTGATCCCCAGCCCCATGGCCACCCCTACAATTAGCACATACCACCACTTTCCCCACTGCTTCACACTCCTTTGTTTCCTGCCCTTCTGCACACTTCTCACACCTTGGAATCTCCCTTCTACACACTGCTGCCACATGCCCATAAGTTTGACACCTGTAACATCTTAAGGTATTCGGCACATATGCTCGCACTGGATAACTTATATATCCTAACCTCACTTTCTCAGGCAAAGACTCACCTTCAAAACTCAAAAGAACAGACAATGACTCTTCTGTTTCCCCACTCTCGCCACCCTGTTTACGTCGCACCAAACGACGAGCATCACACACACCGGGAATCATCTCCTTCAGTTGGTCAACTTTTACATTCACTGCTACTCCAGTAATCACTCCTCTCAATGGCGCCCTTTTCTTAAGAGCGAAACAATTCACAGTTCTTTCCCCCATTTGTTTAACTCTGAGCGCCTTCTCCCTCTGCCCAACAGAAACACAAACAATTATCACTAGATCACTTCTGGTTACCCTCACCGATTCCACTTTACCCAACGCTCTTCTTTAACAAACCTTCTCCCTTTTCCCCGCCATTTTTAACTGACTCAAACTCACAATCTTCCTCCATCTCTCTCTTAGACCTCCTCTGCCTCTCTTTTTCCCTCCATTCCTCCTCATTCATCCAAGTATACGTCTCCTTATGATAATACTGCATTTCTCCAAACCTATATCTGTTTCTTGCCTTCTCTAAGGACTCAATTTTCCCTCTCCTTTCCCTTCCGGTGTCTATTCTATCCTCGGCCTTGACCTCTTCATTGCTCTCCTCTTCTGATCCGCTGTCCTCCTCTCCTGAATCACCATCGTCTTCCGATCCCTCATCCGAGCTGTTATCCTCACTATCATCAGGACTTACTCCCTTTCCAACTGCTCGTCTTTTCGCTGAAGACGCCATGCCATCGAACCTGCACAGTTTCCCGCCTCCTGCCCCTCTGCTCGGTTTCCTTAACTATAATAAGGATAAAGAAAAACAATTTTACCTCTTCAATGTAATTGTGCTAATGGTAAATATCATATTAATAAATGTAAATACACTCTTCCATGTTTTCTATAAGGAGTTCGAGCAGTACCCACACTAGTCTCTTCTAGCTCTGATGTTTATGTAGGCCTTCTGTCAGTCTGTCTCTGAGCCTAGCCAACATCTCCATCTAGTGGTCACAGTCTCTACCTGCACTCGAAGAACACATCCCACATGATGCAGTAGTTCAGAGACATTCGGATGCCTGATGTGAAGGTCTGGTCTCGAAGGACCCCTTCTAAGGTAATCTTCATGGGGGGGCAGGTCTCTGTTAGGGGTGGGTGTTGATTAGGGATTGGGGAAATGTTCAGCAACCATGTTAAGAATACTTATTCAGCTTGTACATTTTAGTCATTTAGCAGATGCTCTTATCAAGAGCAACTTACAGGAGCAATTAGGGTTAAGTGCTATGGTATATGAAGAAGTATGACGTTGCTAATGTTTAAAGTAGAGGGAGCCATTTTGTAGTGACACCCCTGTTCGTTGGAGACAGGTGATTGGACAGTAGAGGGAGCCACCCATATTTTTGCATACCTTATAAGTATAGGCTAGAGACAAAGGACGTTAGAACAGACATATTATTTTTGGACACTGTTCTCCAGACACTGCAGGCGTCTGTAAACTTATGCTGAAATCTTGTGATATAAATAAAACTTATAATCAAAGTACAGCCTAAGCGGACTCTTTGTTTCACAGCAATAATTACCAGCATTGACTCGACACTACAATGCCTTGCTCAAGGGCACACTGACAGATTTTTCACCTAGTCGGCTTGGGGATTTGAACCAGTGACCTTTCGGATACTGGCCCAACGCTCTTAACCGCTAGGCTACAGTATGTACATTCATTATGCAGATGTTTAGTGGATACTTTATTAATCGTTCAGCTATAATTAAATAAGAATGCATTCCAAATGGCTCCCTATTTAGTGCACTACTTTTGACCAGGACCCATGTGTTCTTTTTTCTGTTCACATGATATATGTAACGAAATAATTGATGATGTTTCTCTGTCCGCTGATGTATATAATAAATATATATAATGTACAGTGAGGGAAAAAAGTATTTGATCCCCTGCTGATTTTGTACGTTTGCCCACTGACAAAGAAATGATCAGTCTATAATTTTAATGGTAGGTTTATTTGAACAGTGAGAGACAGAATAACAACAACAAAAATCCAGAAAAACAAATGTCAAAAATGTTATAATGTGATTTGCATTTTAATGAGGGAAATAAGTATTTGACCCCCTCTCAATCAGAAAGATTTCTGGCTCGCAGGTGTCTTTTATACAGGTAACGAGCTGAGATTAGGAGCTAATCTCAGTTTGTTACCTGTATAAAAGACACCCTTCCACAGAAGCAATCAATCAATCAGATTCCAAACTCTCCACCATGGCTAAGACCAAAGAGCTCTCCAAGGATGTCAGCGACAAGATTGTAGACCTACACAAGGCTGGAATCGGCTACAAGACCATCGGCAAGCAGCTTGGTGAGAAGGTGACAACAGTTGGTGCGATTATTCGCAAATGGAAGAAACACAAAATAACTGTCAATCTCCCTCCGCCTGGGGCTCCATGCAAGATCTCACCTCGTGGAATTGCAATGATCATGAGAACGGTGAGGAATCAGCCCAGAACTACACGGGAGGATCTTGTCAATGATCTCAAGGCAGCTGGGACCATAGTCACCCAGAAAACAATTGGTAACACACTACGCCGTGAAGGACTGAAATCCTGCAGCGCCCGCAAGGTCCCCCTGCTCAAGAAAGCACATATACATGCCCGTCTGAAGTTTGCCAATGAACATCTGAATGATTCAGAGGAGAACTGGGTGAAAGTGTTGTCGTCAGATGAGACCAAAATGGAGCTCTTGGACACGAATTATCTGTTTAGTGTGTTAACACACTATTGGTAGTTTGTTGTAACCAAGTATTGGTGCTAAACTGTGTGTTATTGGATGCTAGCATGCTAGTTAGCTATGGCGTCATAGTTAGCTAGCTGAATAAAGTAAGTTGAGTCTATTCCTTGAAACATTGAACCGCTGTAGTTCACAACAATTCTAATTTCTAAAGTGGAAGTTGGGAGAGTTTTTATTCGGGTGGTTCAGTGAAACAATTATAGTTTCTGAGGTGGAAGTTTTGGTGAGGGAGGCCCTACTCTCTCCTTTCCCAGATGTTTAGTTCATTTCATTCCGATCTCCTCTGCATTATTGTAGCCATTTGCTACAGCCTGTCAACTATGCCTCTGCCTATCCCTGTTCTCTCCTCTCCGCACAGGCTACACAAACGCCTCACACCGCGTGGCTGCTGCCTCTCTAACCTGGTGGTCCCTGCACGCACCCCACACCTGCCGTTCTGCTGCCAACAAGGCTGACTTCATCCCAGCCTATGCTAACCTCCAGTCCCTCGACTTCCTGGCGCTGACGGAAACATGGATTACCACTGAAAACACTGCTACTCCTACTGCTCTCTCCTCGTCTGACCATGTGTTCTCGCATACCCCGAGAGCATCTGGTCAGAGGGGTGGTGGCACAGGAATCCTCATCTCTCCCAAGTGGACATTCTCAATTTTTCCCCTAACCCATCTGTCTATCTCCTCATTTGAATTCCATGCTGTCACCGTCACTAGCCCATTTAAGCTTAATATCCTTGTCATCTATCGCCCTCCAGGTTCCCTTGGAGAGTTCATCAATGAGCTTGACGCCTTGATAAGCTCCTTTCCTGAGGATGGCTCACCCCTCACAGTTTTGGGGGATTTCAACCTCCCTACGTCTACATTTGACTCATTTCTCTCTGCCTCCTTCTTTCCACTCCTCTCCTCTTTTGACCTCACCCTCTCACCGTCCCCCCCTACTCACAAGGCAGGCAATACGCTTGACCTCATCTTTACTAGATGCTGCTCTTCTACTAATCTCACTGCAACTCCCCTCCATGTCTCCGACCAATACTTTGTATCCTTTTCTCTCTCGCTGTCCTCCAACACTACTCACTCTGCCCCTACACATATGGTAATGCGCCGCCGCAACCTTCGCTCTCTCTCTCCCACTACTCTCTCCTCTTCCATCCTATCATCTCTTCCCTCTGCTCAATCCTTCTCCCTCCAATCTCCTGATTCTGCCTCCTCAACCCTCCTCTCCTCCCTTTCTGCATCCTTTGACTCTCTGTGTCCCCTATCCTCCCGGCCGGCTCGGTCCTCCCCTCCAGCTCCGTGGCTTGATGACTCATTGCGAGCTCACTGGCATCTTTTCACTCCCTCCTCTCTACATTTTCTTCATCTGTTTCTGCTGCTAAGACCACTTTCTACCACTCTAAATTCCAAGCATCTGCCTCTAACCCTAGGAAGCTCTTTGCCACATTCTCCTCCCTGCTGAATCCCCCCCCCCCCTCCTCTCTCTCTGTGGATGACTTCGTCAACCACTTTGAAAAGAAGGTTGACGACATCCGATCCTCGTTTGTTAAGTCTAATGACACTGCTGGTCCTGCTCACACTGCCCTACCCTATGCTTTGACTTCTTTCTCCCCTCTCTCTCCAGATAAAATCCTGCGACTTGTGACTGCAGGCCGCCCAACAACCTGCCCGCTTGACCCCATCCCCTCCTCTCTTCTCCAGACCATCTCCGGTGACCTTCTCCCCTACCTCACCTCGCTGATCAACTCATCCTTGACCGCTGGCTATGTCCCTTCCGTCTTCAAGAGAGCGAGAGTTGCACCCCTTCTCAAAAAACCAACACTCGATCCCACTGATGTCAACAACTACAGACCAGTATCCCTTCTTTCTTTTCTTTCCAAAACTATTGAGCGTGCCGTCTTTAGCCAACTCTCTTGCTATCTCTCTCAGAATGACCTTCTTGATCCAAACCAGTCAGGTTTCAGGACTGGTCATTCAACTGAGACTGCTCTTCTCTGTGTCACGGAGGCTCTCCGCACTGCTAAAGCTAACTCTCTCTCCTCTGCTCTTGTCCTTCTAGACCTGTCTGCTGCCTTTGATACTGTGAACCATCAGATCCTCCTCTCCACCCTCTCCGAGCTGGGCATCTCCGGCGCGGCTCACTCCTGGATTGCGTCCTACCTGACCGGTCGCTCCTACCAAGTGGCGTGGCGAGAAGCTGTCTCCGCACCACGTGCTCTCACCACTGGTGTCCCCCAGGGCTCAGTTCTAGGCCCTCTCCTATTCTCCCTATACACCAAGTCACTTGGCTCTGTCATATCCTCACATGGCCTCTCCTATCATTGCTACGCTGACGATACACAACTAATCTTCTCCTTTCCCCCTTCTGATAACCAGGTGGCGAATCGCATCTCTGCATGTCTGGCAGACATATCAGTATGGATGACGGATCACCACCTCAAGCTGAACCCTGGCAAGACGGAGCTGCTCTTCCTCCCGGGGAAGGACTGCCCGTTCCATGATCTCGCCATCACGGTTGACAACTCCGTTGTGTCCTCCTCCCAGAGTGCGAAGAGCCTTGGCGTGACCCTGGACAACACCCTGTCGTTCTCCGCTAACATCAAGGCGGTGACCCGATCCTGCAGGTTCATGCTCTACAACATTCGGAGAGTACGACCCTGCCTTACACAGGAAGCGGCACAGGTCCTAATCCAGGCACTTGTCATCTCCCGTCTGGATTACTGCAACTCGCTGTTGGCTGGGCTCCCTGCCTGTGCCATTAAACCCCTACAACTCATCCAGAATGCCGCAGCCCGTCTGGTGTTCAACCTTCCCAAGTTCTCTCACGTCACCCCGCTCCTCCGCACACTCCACTGGCTTCCAGTTGAAGCTCGCATCTGTTACAAGACCATGGTGCTTGCCTATGGAGCTGTGAGGGGATCGGCACCTCTGTACCTTCAGGCTCTGATCAGTCCCTACACCCAAACGAGGGCATTGCGTTCATCCACCTCTGGCCTGCTGGCTCCCCTTCCTCTGCGGAAGCATAGTTCCCGCTCAGCCCAGTCAAAACTGTTCGCTGCTCTGGCACCCCAATGGTGGAACAAGCTCCCTCACGACGCCAGGACAGCGGAGTCACTCACCACCTTCCGGAGACATTTGAAACCCCACCTCTTTAAGGAATACCTGAGATAGGATAAAGTAATCATTCTACCCCCCCCCCCCCCCCCCCAAAAAAAAAAAAAAAAAAAAACATATTGTAAAGTGGTTTTCCCACTGGCTATAGGGTGAATACACCAATTTGTAAGTCGCTCTGGATAAGAGCGTCTGCTAAATGACGTAAATGTAAATGTAAATGTAACTCAACTCGCCGTGTTTGGAGGAGGAGGAATGCTGCCTATGACCCCAAGAACACCATCCCCACCGTCAAAGGGACGATGGACGGGGCCATGTACCGTCAAATCTTGGGTGAGAACCTCCTTCCCTCAGCCAGGGTATTGAAAATGGGTTGTGGATGGGTATTCCAGCATGACAATGACCCAAAACACACGGCCAAGGCAACAAAGGAGTGGCTCAAGAAGAAGCACATTAAGGTCCTGGAGTGGCCTAGCCAGTCTCCAGACCTTAATCCCATAGAAAATCTGTGGAGAGAGCTGAAGGTTTGCGTTGCCAAACGTCAGCCTCGAAACCTTAATGACTTGGAGAAGATCTGCAAAGAGGAGTGGGACAAAATCCCTCCTGAGATGTGTGCAAGCCTGGTGGCCAACTACAAGAAACGTCTGACCTCTGTGATTGCCAACAAGGGTTTTGCCACCAAGTACTAAGTCATGTTTTGCAGAGGGGTCAAATACTTATTTCCCACATTAAAATGCAAATCAATTTATAACATACTTTTTGTTGTTGTTATTCTGTCTCTCACTGTTCAAATAAACCTACCATTAAAATTATAGACTGATAATATCTTTGTCAGTGGGCAAACGTACAAAATCAGCAGAGGATCAAATACTTTTTTCCCTCACTATAGATCATGCATTCAATTGTACTAGGTACTGATTTCCTGATTTTCTTTCTTGATCATGTGACTTATGTAATTATCCTTTAAATAGAAGCCAGGTGTGTTCCTATTACACTGATGATGGCGTGATTTCAGCCGAAACGTTTGTATTTTACCTTTTTTTTATGCACCTTTTTGCACTATGCACTCATTTGGCATCATGATGACCAAATAAAAAAAAATATTTTAGCATTTATGCCTTTTGCATTTCTCCTATTTTTTGCCAATGTGTGGGTTTCCATCTTTCTAAGTATTTTTTCTAAGACTGCCTGAAATGTCAGCCTGTTTTGGTGGGAGGGAGCTCTGGCCTTCCATGGTGACATCACCATGCTGTAAATTAGTTAATAAACCAATAAGAAAGAGAGTTCCTAACCTCTGCCAATAACAGCTGATTTTCAGGTTTCCCCTTCCCACTCAAACCACTCTCAAACCGTCCTAGCAACATTCTTGCTTGAGAAATTGTTCTTTGCTATGAAGCTATTTTTGTAACTTTTTGACCATTTTAATTCAAAACAATCAGAGTATGGTACTTAATTGTTTCCCAGAAATGATTTGATATTGAGATAAAAACAGCTGCATTGGACCTTTAAACAAAGTCAGTGATGACTAGTCAATACAGCAATTTTTCTAGTGTGAACACACAACTTAAAGAACTTACCTTGACATCAAAGTGGAGTTTTCACCAAATCAATATGGGGACAACTATTGTTCTCTCTAGCCTGCCCCCCAGGGCCTAGTTTGGGATTGAATTGCAATTTAGTTTTATATCTTCATTTTAAAAAATCACATTTTCATGGCTTTAACGCTGTATAAACTCATCCTGTGTTGTCTCAACAATCTCACTCTTTACCTAGGGCCTATTACTCTGCCAGTCACACACACACAAAGCAACCTTTTAAATCCGGAGTCAGCATAAAAAGCATTATAACACCGGCCTCAATATTTTTTTAAATGCCACCTAAGCAGCTATGAAAGTATTTGCCTCAATTAAATATATCTCTCAATACTCCGATCCGAGGTCTCTCTCTCTCTCTCTCTCTCTCTCTCTCTCACACACACACACACACACACACACACACACACACACACACACACACACACACACACACACACACACACACACACACACACACACGATGTAAGGCCCTGAGAGTATTTATATCAGGTCTAGCTTTATGCTGTATCATGGTACTGAATATTTAATGTCTGTCTTTAAACAGGTGTGAAACTAAGAGCTTGTCATTTGGGATGTGTGGTTGTTCGAACTGTGTATCAGGTTCGGATGGAGACATAGGCTTATAATGCATTTGAGAAAAAGATAAGTGGAGATGGGTAATAATAATGTGTGCTTGATTATGTTTTTAATTTTGTATTATATATTAATTCAGTACAGGGAGGTTTGTTCAAAAGCAGATTAAAGGCATGACAAGGTATAATTCTTAGCTTAAACAATCTGCTCTCTAAAATTCAAAGCTAGAGTTATTCAAAGTCATAGTCTATCTATACTCTAGTCTAGGTCTACTATCCAACAAGCTTAATATATTTTGTTTTGGATACATATGTGCAACATGTGGATCAGGTAAAACAGGAATGTATTTCTTAACTACCCAGCTTTAGATCTTACATCTGCTCCCAGGAGTATTTGTCGCTCTCTTTCACTGGGATGACGAAGTATTTGACAGGCTGTTGTGCTCCTGTCTTGTCCTTGTAGTTCTCTCTGTGTTTCTGAGAGAGCTGCAAACCAATTGTGTTTATGATTAGGCCTATGTAAAATTAGGCATCAAATCGGTCTGTTGAATACATCTCAGAGAGAACTCCCGTCCCTGTCTCACCTGTCCGAAGCTCTTGAGCGTCTCCTGGCGGTCGAAGTCCACATTGAAGCGAGCCCAGTAGGGCGTGTTGAGGGTCCGGTTGCAGCTCTGAGCCAGCTGGGCTGACATTAGAATCCCGCTGTTGGAGAAGATGGACGGGAACATCCCACTGTGGCTGTAGTGCCTACATACTCAACTGCGGACCGGATCCAGACCCAGAATGGACCTCAGGTCCCCCCCCCCCAGAAAAAATGTGACCTCTGGTATCATATAAACACACATAAGACATGGAAAAATGTATAGAATTGCAGGAAATTAGCTTTAAAAGAGCAAATAAAATATTTGCACCATGCATAATGTGTAGAATTGCTGGAGATTTGCTTTAAAACTGCACATTTTCTCTCTGCCAACAAGAGGGATGTGAATAGTTTGATGTCGCATGGGTTGCGAGTTAGGGGTTTGTTACTACGCCGATAAATTACATTATCCATCCGGACCTTTGCCACATAGGAAATTTGTGTGACCGGACCTTCTCAAATAGTACTTGAGTACCCCTGCTGTAGTGAATCATGCTGCAGGCCATTGCCCCGCTGCTGAAGGCCTGAAAGTATTTCATGGTGGCATTCCAGCCTGGTCTCATAGACTAGACGTAACATAGTAAATTTAAATCCGGGACGCTCAAATTAGTATGATATGTTACATTTGTTATGGTTACATAAGACTGACGGTTATTTAAAGCATAAACAAAAGTAGGGTGGTTGGGCAGGGTGGATGGGTGGGCTTATATCCAAAGGTTACAATTTTGAATCTCATCACGGACAACCTTAGCATTTTAGCTAATTAGCAACTTTTCATCTACTTAGCATGTTAGCTAAGCCTAACCCTAACCTTAACCCTTTAACCTAACTCCTAAACTTAAACCTAACCTTAACCCTAACCCCTAGTCTAGCTAACATTAGCCAGCTAGCTAACGTTAGCCACTTAGCCACCAAGCTAGAATTCGTAACATATCATAAATTTAGCAAATTCGTAACGTATTGTACATTTTTGAAAATTCAGAACATATTGTACATTTTGAAAATTCGTAACATATAATACGAATTGTAATTCGTAAGATATCATACGAAATGGGTGATGGATATCCACAAATTAATACATACCATAGGTAGGTAACATATCGTACTAAATGTGTCTCTAATTTATGTACAGAATAATACAAATGCTCTGAGACATGGTTGGGCATTCCTGAAAGCGTCTAAGTATAAGTACTTAGTGCTTATAACATGGCCGCAGTACCTTAACAGATGTGAAAGAAAGTAAACAATATTTGAATAATATTTTATCCTTGCCTGCTTGTCTAGGCAACTCATTCAATATGGGCCATTTGGCAGGTGCCCGTTCTTGTGTGTGATAAGCATTCCATTACCTCTGAACGCCATGTTACTGGACCACTCAAGCAGCACGACAAGCAGCTGCCCAGCACCGGACCCAAACATGGACAGAGACCTACCTGACCCACACCTCTGCACCAACACCAGGCGACCAGAGGGCAACAAAAATAATAACAAATCATAGAATAGAATGGATAAAACTGCCATGCCTGCACTGATATTGTCTATGGTGGCCTAAAACAGAATATCACATAAAGACAATTAATAAGATTGAAATTACTATTGAATTAGATTTAGGAAAATACTATTTAGAAAATGTTGATTACTCTTGAAATCTAGGCTATATAGACATTGAAAATGGTCTGGAAAAATATGGAATTATGGTAGCCTAGGTGGAATTGTAAAAACTATTGGTCGCTAAATCCGGAGAAATTACGGACCATGTAAAAAACTGTTGAATTACTTGGAATCGCACAACATTCAGACATTCGTGTTACTTTCGACATGTGAGTCTTCTCCCTTCGGACGACGATAACACTCTGACCTGTGGGCGGGTGCAGTTTCCAGATGCGCATTTCCAAGCACTCTGATTGGTTGGGAATGCAGGGCTATGATGGGTGAGGGATAGTTTAGCAGCCAAACTAACAGGACTGAAAGGAAACTGAATGGACTGTGAGGGGAAGTTAGAGAGAGAGAGGAGAGGAGCAGGACGGCCTTTTTGTACAGCAATAGAATAGAATGACTTTATTTTTCCAGAAGGATCTTCAGTTGTGGCAAGTCGGGTAAGATAAAGATAGCCAACAGTAAACATTTATAACAGCAACATGCACACATGACAAATACAAATGCTTACAAAGTAGGCCTAACCTATGTAGCCTACAAGATAAATGTAGCTAAGTCACAAAAATCATTTTAATCTAGCATAAAATAAGCATAAATCAAACAAATCAATTTGCATTTAAAAGTAATAGGCCTAGCATATTGATGACGGTACAAAACTGTTCGTGGCTCTCTGGGTATTAAGAAGATGAAATAAAATAAAATTCCCAAACAGACTTTTAATATTGATACCCTCATCGGTTGGCCTGTATTTTGGTATTTTATTAGGATCTGTTGCGAAAGCCGCAGCTGTGGGGTCCACACAGAACATGAAACATGACATAATACAGAATATTAATAGACAAGAACAGCTCAATGACATGTAAAAACGGCACACATAGCCTACATATCAATACATACACACAAAATATGCTGTATTGTGAATTTCTTCTCAACAATATTTTTTTTTTTTTTAAATCTGAGAATGCAACCCTCCCTGTCCAAGACACTTTCTCCCGCCCCTTCCCTCGGTATGACCGTCAGTCGAAGCGCAGACCCCTGTCTTCACCACATGCGCCAGTCAGGCACCGGGATGCGCGAGACCCAGCAGCCAGGAAGCATATAGCGCGGGATAACACGAAAGCTTATGAATAATTGAAAATCCTTCCTTTCTTTCTGTCAAAGGCGATAAAGCAGATGCTGCATGCGGAATGGAAGGAGATTTTGGTTCATCAAAGACGCAATGAGAGGGTCTAGGTTCAGAGATCATTGAACATTTGGTTCATACGCTTATCAGCAGAATATACGAGTTTTTAGCTCTGTGAAGGAAAATACTGTACTTAATTTTCTCCTGAAGTGCTGTATTGTACCGAAGTTGACATGGCTCTTCTAGTCCACCTAAAGACGGTCCGGGACCTTCGTGGAAAGGGGGACAGAATCGCCAAAGTCACATTTCGAGGTAACAAACTCATATACTTTATTATTGCTACAGATGCTTTGTCCG
Source organism: Coregonus lavaretus (assembly GCF_964263955.1). NCBI lineage: Eukaryota > Metazoa > Chordata > Actinopteri > Salmoniformes > Salmonidae > Coregonus > Coregonus lavaretus. Next base: position 30,066 of record NW_028166030.1, read on the forward strand.
CGATGTTTTCTCTCTCTATGACCCAATAGGTATAGTCATACTGATTGCGCAGTGCCTAGGAGTTTGCAATGTGATTTGGTGTATGAGCCTGTGGATAGGTAAACCCCAATGTGGTGACGCGTCTCCTGTGGTTGCGCTGAATAGTTAGGGAGACCCCTGTCTGGTTCTGCAATCCCAGGAGGTGATGGAGAGCGACACAGATTGTGGAGGCGAGGAGTGCTTTTACGCATTGGAATACATAATACCCTCAAATAAATAATTATTTATTGAGGAATTTTAATTCAAACAGTCGGGTACAACCACTTGGTTTGTCGAATTAGCACATCGTTTTTTTTTTGTTGGCCATCAAGTTCAGAAATGTGTTCAATATCCTATAGTCCTATCGATCAGAAGGAGATTCTCTTCCCTGTAGGCCTAGCCGTTATACGCAACCGTTATTTCACGTTTTACAGCTCTACAGCTCTCATCTATCTCCACCGTGGTTCGCCTCCCTCGCCATGCGCTCAGCTGAGCTGGATCTCACAGTATCAAACACCGTTGATTTTCATCCCTGAAAGGAATGAGACTCCAATAAGGAAGCTGTCCCGTGGTCGGTGGTCCACTCTGGCCAACTCCCCTGGCCAGGCAGGTCTGATTGGAAACAGATTGGTAATCCCAATGCAACAGAAAAACGAATAAACAATATAGGTACTGTAGATGAAGGCTAGACTGCTACGCATTGGTGTGGAGGGAATTGTGTGTGTGTGTGTGTGTGTGCTGCTTTAACTGTTTGCCCATTTCAGCACCATGGAGAGCAAATTCTGGTTTCTGAGATACCTTACATTCCCTCAGTTTATCCCCATAACACCTGAAAGGCCTAGACATTGTGTGTGTGTGTGAGCATGTGCTTGTGTGTGTGGGTGCGATGTAAGTGCCTCTATGAGTGTGTATGCCTGTGTGTGGGTGTGCATGCACACCTTAACCCTAATCTTAACCACACTGCTAACCTTATGCCTAACCCTAACCTTGAATTGAGACCTAAAAGCTACATTTAGTTTTCTTACATTTTTATGATATAACCAATTTTGACTTTGCTGCTGGTTGCAGTGATAACTTTTTATGACTTCACAATGTCAAATTGCTTGTTGATAACCCTTTATGACATCACAATGTCAAATTGTTGGTTAATAACTATGTTATGACATCACAATGACTAATTGTTTGTTGTTAACATTTATGACATCACAATGCTGAATTAGTCATTGAAAGAAATGCTGGAATAACTCTTTATGACAATGAATAGCCTACTTGTTTGTAGAGGAAAGGCCAATAACTGTTTACACAGTAACCCTGCTTAAACAGTACTGGCCATAGGTGCATGCCTGCTGTTTTACCAGTTGAATAGGACACCTGCTGTATAAGCTGCCTGGCACTGAAACCGTATATTATGTGGCTTGTTGTTCAGTTTAATTAAGGAACCATATAAGGTGTTCGGTTTCTGAACAGTTAATTTAGGATGTCAGTGAAAAGGGCCGGCCCGCTGATTAGGCAGGATATGGCGGCAGATTGACGAAGGCGGCACTTTCTGAGCTAAACTGACCTCCAACCACACATAAAACCTCACATAATTCTGCCCCAAAACAAAAACAATTTCTCTCAACCATTGGCATATGGGTTTTTTAGGTGAGTGTTGATGCCATCCTATGATAAGCAGTGCCTACTTTGTCAAAGGCTGGGACGCAAAATATTTATCTTGTCCGTTCCCAGCGTGCCTCTCCAGGGTGCTGTTGGAGAGACGCATCACTGTGGCGCTCCACCAACATTCCGACAAAAAAAAGATCTAACACAAATCATGTAGCTGATATAGCATATGGTAGAAATAGTATGTGGCCTTTACTGTAGCCTACAGGCTGGAGATAAAAATGTATGACAATGTAATGAGATGGAAACTTTTTACATCATGCCTGACATGTTAACAAACAACATAAAACAGGACAGGTCAAAGTAAAATGGACAATATGGAATGGACAATCACACTACTCACAACTGCTGTCAAGGAGTTTCATCCCGTGGGCTAAATTGTCATCATCAGTGGTTTCAAGTTTGTATCTGTACACTTTTTACGAGCTGACCATAGTGAAAAAGAAAATACTTCTGCATTTCCCGCTGTGCAAACACATTGCAAATAGGCTCAGGATAACTCCTCCTGATAAAGTTGGGTAACTGATATTCAGACCTTAAATAGCCAAATTGATTAGTCACAGGAATCGGCACTGATAAAGCCAATGCAACGGATTGTTTTACAAACGGTGGGCCTACCAATACAATTCCATTGCGGGTGACATGGTAGGCTACACCCCACTAAGCACAGACCGAGGCCAACGTCTTTTGGACATCTTTCTTATTTTTTTTATTTATTTTATTTATTTTTTTACAAACGATAGGCCTACCACATAGATGGGCATTCCTAACATTACATTTCAGGTGACACTGTAGCCCAGGGATGGGCAACTCCAGTCCTCTGGGGCCTGATTGGTGTCACACTTTTGCCCCAGCCCCAGCTAACACATCTGATACCAATAATCAACTAATCATGATCTTCAGTTTAGAATGCAATTAGTTTCATCAGCTGTGTTGACTAGGGATGAGGAAAAAGTGTGACACCACTCTGGCCCCCAAGGACCGGAATTGCCCATCCCTGCTGTAGGCTGTACCTCAGTTAGCACGGACTGACGCTAACACATTTTGGATGAACTAGCCTTGATTTCCACGTCCATGGACATTGTTTTTTGTCCGGTCCGAACCAAATCTGAACCAATCATTGACGTCTACTTTCATTCAGAACCGAAAATGAACCTGATTTCAACGTCCGGAAAATACGTATTTTCACCTTTCATTCAGAACCTAAGTTGAACCTAACTTCAACGTCTGGAAGAATACGTATTTTAGATTCTTTTCAACATCATTTTGCTTACTGGGACTATTCTTGTAGGTGCTGCAATTTGTTTGTCTCGCCTAGAACGGCCAGGACCGGCCCTGCTTAGTAATGTGTCTGATTTAACAGTGAAAGAAAACCTAGTCTCTCTCGCTCTCTCTCACTCTCTCTGTCCCCCTCCCTGTCCTTCTCCATCTCCCTCTCTCTTTCCTTCCCTATCCACCCCTCTCTCTCTCTGGTGTTTGACATGTTGTTGATAGCTCCTTGCCTGGTCTCTGGTACAGGCTGTCAGCAAGGCTTCCTGAGTGCTTTCAGCTCAGACTGTATCCTGTCTGGAGAGGAAGGGTTCTCTCAGGAAGCCCCTGCCCCACTGAGCAGGCCAACCTGTATCCCTTACAGGGACGGACACTGGGGAAGGTTATGTAAGCTTTGTTACCAGTAACCACATAGTTAGACATCTCTCCAGAGGGCGGAACATATAGATTGACCCCTGTATCCATTAAGTAGATGAAGATTAAGACAATTTAGTTTCTAAGTCCACATATACAGTACAAGAACCTGAACATACACATGCTGTACTGTACTTACATTTTAGTGATTGGTAGAGGACAGTCTGTCCACTAAGGCCAAGTATTTGCCTAAATCTATTGGCACCATGTGTTGAATGACAGTATGAATATTGTAAAAGTTCCTCTGTTATTATACTCCTGGAATCCCTCACCAACATAATTTTAGAAGGGTGTTGAATTGCCCTCTGGTATAAATATATTTTGGGGGGCTTTGTTATCTTCATTAGCCCAGTTGTGAAGTCTAGCGCTTCCCTATTCTAAAGCCAGATACTCCAGCTTCTACTGTACTGTAATAGGGTTTGATGGTAATGCTTGTCTTCCCTTCCGGGGCTGAGGCGAAGTTAACACAGCCAATGTGTTACGCTGTATATCAAATAAATGAGAAATTCAATTATTATTTCCACCATCACAGAACTGAGTCAGATTCTGAGAACTGAGATTCAATTACAGATTACTTGATTCGCAAAGAAGTTGTTATCGTTCTGCCTGTTTGGGATTATCCTCTCTCTCTCTCTCTCTCTCTCTCTCTCTCTCTCTCTCTCTCTCTCTCTCTCTCTCTCTCTCTCTCTCTCTCTCTCTCTCAAATTTAAAATAGGCATGAAAGGGTCTCTCTCTCTCTCTCTCTCTCTCTCTCTCTCTCATTCAAATTTAAAATAGGCATGAAAGGGTCTCTCTCTCTCTTTCTCTCTCTCTCTCTCTCTCTCTCTCTCTCTCTCTCTCTCTCTCTCTCTCTCTCTCTCTGTCACTCAATTTGTTTCATTCTGTTCCTCTGCTAAATTGTAGAAATGAAACAGGTTGCTGAACGCTCTCTTTCCTGTAGAAAAGTATTTTTACAGAACACTGCAAGTGTATTTTTCCCCTCTGCTCTGCTGGTATAACCCTTTACTTTCACCCTTCAGTAAGATATCAGTAAAAAAACGCTCTCATTCTATAAATCCCCAGGAAATTGAAAGTGCACAGACTGTCCCCATGTCTACTATTCACTATAGTCTATTGATTGATGTACCTCGCTTTAGGCGTTTTCTCAATTCCTCTCTCGCAATCTCCTTACGTCTGTCGGTCTGTTTCTTTCTCTGTCTCTTTGTCTCTCTCGCTTTCTCTCTCTGTTTTTATTGACTTGCTGCTCCGCTTTGCCTTTGTCATTTAGTTTCAGTCTCTTTCTCTGCCATGGTCCCACATTCTCTCTCTCCTGATATCTTGATTAGTTTGAGATATTTGTTGTTAAGAGTATTTACATAACATTATGGGCTCTATTTTCAGCTGGTGCTAAGGAGACGCAAGTATCAAACGCACGTTAGTGTGCAATTTCGTCATGTAAAAACAGGTGCACTGGCATTTTCCAGCCCTAACGCCAGGTTCGGCAACTTCCCTGTCTAACATCAGCTCGCTTGCGTTGAGGTGGGTGGTAATGGTGGCTATATTTAAAAACAAGCGTAAAAGTGACAATTTCATTCAGCACTAATGGTAAGTTTTAAGAACCACAAAAAGCAGGTCTTAACAGTTACACAGTTGATAATGGCATGGATTTTGAGATTAGAAGCGCAGGCTATCCAGTCATGACGCACAGTGCCCATGGAAGGAGAGATATGGGTTTATCGTGAAAACGAACATAGTTCGAATGCAATGCAATTTCGGCTGCTATTTCAGGAGAAGTGCAAATATGATCTGTTAGATGGTTCCATGATGGTTATACAACATTACATATGCCAGCAGTATAACGGTGAGTGGACATTCCCCCGTTCTCTTTATATTGGATCTTTATCAAGCTCCAGTGAAAAGTTTGGATGTATGTAAAACCCTCCATAGTCTAAGTTGCATTGTCTGTATTATATGCCCATGGGGAGCAATGATGGTGCCTGTAACTATATATAGACATAGCCTATTTAAAACGAGTTGTTTCGTTTTTAATAGAATTTGATCAGAATTACAGTGCCAGGATGCATGTTTTGTACAGGCTTAATTATTTTTCACTCTTTCAATTAAGTTAGTATTGTGGTCAAGTAACTACAATGTTGTTGATCCATCCTCAGTTTTCTCCTATCACAGCCATTAAACTCCCTGAGCAGTTTCCTTCCTCTCTGGCAATTGAGTTAGGAAGGACGCCTGTATCTTTGTAGTGACTGGGTGTATTGATACAACATCCGAAGAGTAATTCATAACTTCACCATGCTCAAAGGGATATTCAGTGTCTGCTTTTATTTTAATTTGATTTTGTATCTATTCTTTACGATGCATTGGAAAACTTACCTGGTCTTTGTGGTTGAATCTGTGTTTGAAATTCACTGCTCGACTGAGGGAACTTACAGATAATTGTATGTATGAGGTAAAGAGATGAGGTAGGTATTCAAAAATCAGATTAATTGCCAAACATAGTCAATAAGTAAGATTACATTCATTACGCTATTGATAAGGCCTAAAAAGACAGTGTGGTGCCTTCAGAAAGTATTTACAACCCTTGTCTTTTTCCACATGTTGTTGTGTTACAGCTTGAATTTAAAATGGATTAAATTGAGATTTTGTGTCACTGGCCTACACACAATACCCCTTAATGTCAAAGTGGAATGATGTTTTTCTCAATTTTTGAGTCAATAAGTATTCAACCCCTTTGTTATGGCAAGCCTAAATAAGTTCAGGAGTATAAATTTGCTTAACAAATCACATAAGTTGCATAGATAGAGTTTAACATGATTGTTGAATGACCACCTCATCTCTGTACCCCACACTTACAATTATCTGTAAGGTCCCTCAGTCGAGCTGTGAATGTGATGGGTGATTTGAAGGAGTCAGGCGCAGGAGGGTAAATCACAGAATACAGAGTTCATTCCAGGATACAGAGTTACACAGGATAGCGTCAAACCGTCCAGTGCGCTAAACAGGCGCACTGGAACAAAACAGGCACACAGGGAAAATATACCCCGGCAATACAAAATACACGTAGCTCAACCGAGCTACTCTCTCCTCACATTAAACAATCACCCACAAGGACAAGGGGGCAGAGGGAACACTTATACACATACTAATGAGGGGATATGAACCAGGTGTGTGTAATAGACAAGACAAAACAAATGGAATGATGAGATGTGATGCGGCAGTGGCTAGAAGGCCGGTGACGACGAACGCCGAAGACTGCCCGAACAAGGAGAGGAGGCAGCCTCGGAGGAAGTCGTGACAGTGAATTTCAAGCACAGGTTCAACCACAAAGACCAGGGAGGTTTTCCAATGCCTCGGAACGAAGGGCAACCATTGGTAGATGGGTAAAAAAAAAAAAGCAGACATTGAATATCCCTTTGAGCATGGTGAAGTTATTAATTACACTTTGGATGGTGTATCAATACACCCAGTCAAATCAAATCAAATGTTATTTGCCACATGCGCCGAATACAACAGGTGTAGACATTACCGTGAAATGCTTACTTACAGCCCTTAACCAACAATGGATTATTTTTTTTATAAATAAGTAAAATAAAACAACAACAAAAAAGTGTTGAGAAAAAAAGACCAGAAGTAATATAACATAACAGTAGGGAGGCTACATACAGGGGGATACCGGTGCAGAGTCAATGTGCGGGGGCACTGGCTAGTTGAGGTAGTTGAGGTAATATGTACATGTGGGTAGAGTTAAAGTGACTAAATAATTAACAGAGTAGCAGCAGCAGAGTAAAAAGATGGGGTGGGGGTGGGGTGGGGGGGCAGTGCAAATACTCCGGG